>NC_053396.1:127540783-127646499 GCF_905171765.1 Bufo bufo
TTTTTCTCTAAAAAACTCTCCCCGGCAGAGAGAAACTATGATGTGGGAGATAGGGAGTTGTTGGCCATCAAGTTGGCTTTCGAGGAATGGCGCCATTGGTTGGAGGGGGCCAGGCACCCTATCACCGTTTTTACCGACCATAAGAATCTGGCATACTTGGAGTCGGCCAGGCGTATGAATCCGAGACAGGCCAGATGGTCTCTGTTCTTCTCCAGATTCAATTTTGTTGTTACATTCCGACCTGGGATAAAAAAATGTGAAGGCTGATGCTCTCTCTCGCTGTTTTCCGGGAGGAGGAAACTCGAGGACCCGGGTCCCATTTTGGCGGAGGGGGTAGTTGTTTCTGCTCTATATTCCGATTTGGAGGCCGAGGTCCAGGCTGCCCAGACTGAGACACCTGCCCGTTGTCCTTCTGGGAAGTTGTTTGTGCCTCCTGAGCTACGTCACAAACTCTTTAAGGAGCATCATGATACAGTTCTTGCTGGTCACCCCCGGGAGTAGAGCCACGGTAGATCTCATTGCTCGGAGATTTTGGTGGCCGGCTCTTCGTAAGTCGGTGGAGGGTTTTGTGGCTGCTTGTGAGACGTGCGCTCGCGCTAAGGTCCCTCGTTCACGGCCTTCAGGTTCCCTTCTCCCGTTACCCATTCCTTCCCGTCCTTGGACACACCTGTCCATGGACTTTATCACGGATCTTCCTCGTTTCTCGGGAAGTCGGTGATCCTGGTGGTGGTGGACCGTTTTAGCAAGATGGCTCATTTCGTACCTTTCCCTGGTTTACCCAATGCTAAAACGTTGGCGCAAGCTTTTGTCGACCATATTGTTAAATTGCACGGCATTCCCTCTGATATTGTTTCCGCTAGATGCACGCAGTTTGTGTCCAGGTTCTGGAAGGCTTTCTGTTCTCGCCTGGGGGTTCGGCTGTCCTTCTCTTCTGCTTTTCATCCGCAGTCGAATGGTCAGACTGAGCGCCTCAATCAGAATCTGGAGACATATTTGCGCTGTTTTGTGGCAGAGAACCAGGAGGATTGGTGTTCATTTCTCCCTCTTGCTGAGTTTGCTCTGAACAACCGTCGTCAGGAATCTTCTGATAAGTCACCATTCTTTGGTGCATATGGGTTCCATCCGCAGTTTGGGACATTCTCGGGAGGGGCTCTTTCTGGTTTACCTGAGGAGGAGAGATTTTCCTCGTCTTTGTCTACCATTTGGCAAAAGATTCAGAGTAATCTTAAAAAGATGAGTGAGAGGTATAGGCGTGTGGCTGATAAGAGACGTGTGCCTGGTCCGGACCTGAATGTGGGTGATCTGGTGTGGTTGTCTACTAGAAACATTAAGTTGAAGGTTCCCTCCTGGAAATTGGGTCCCAAGTTTAGTCATCAATCCTGTTGCATTCCGTCTTGATCTTCCACGGGTTTGGAAGATACATAATGTATTTCACAGATCTCTCTTAAAACCATATGTCCAGCCCACGGTACCCTCCTCTTTGCCTCCTCCTCCGATTTTGGTTGATGGCAATCTGGAGTTTGAGGTTTCCAGAATTGTGGACTCTCGCATGGTCCGCGGTTCTCTTCAGTACCTCGTTCATTGGAAGGGTTATGGTCCTGAGGAGAGGATGTGGGTTCCGGTGTCGGACATTAAAGCCACTCGCCTCATCAGGGCATTTCATAGGGCTCATCCTGAGAAGGTGGGTCCTGGGTGTCCGGAGTCCACCCGTAGAGGGGGGGGGGTACTGTCACTACCAGAGCTTTGGGACGTTCTCACAGCTCTGTTTCTCCACCCCTGTGATGATGTCACTACTAGAGCTGGGAGGAGTTCTCACTACTCTGTTTACTTTTGGTTTCTTTCACCACAGCTGTTTTTCATGTGTTTGATTTCCCTCTCTTTATATACCCCCTCCTCCTATGATAGGTAGATTATAGTTCTCACTTCAGTTGTAGCTCTTGCTTTAGTTTCTTCACTTGTAGCTATCAGTTCACTGGACCTGTGTTCTGCTGCAGCTAGCACTCCGGATATTGCCAGCCTGTCCTTGGATCCGTCTTCTCTGCGGCTGCAACACCTCCAGTTAAGTGTGCAGACATTGTTGTGTTCCTGTTTATTTTCTGACTGGATCTGAGGTGGCCACGGTTCCCTCCATATACTGAGTAGGGCACTGGTGGCCGTGCCCCTTCCACTATTGTAGGGGTTACAGGGGTCATTAGTCTTAGGCACGTGGGCATGCCTCGTTCCGCCATTTGGATCCGGGCATGTGCTTTAGCAGAATAGGGAGAGCGTTGAGGGTCGGACAGGGGTCACCCTTTATCCTCCCTAGTTCTGGGTCCAGTCAGTAGCTCTGTACTGTGTAGTTCTAATGTTGCTCACATACATCCGTGACAAGAACCCTGGATACTATTATCTGCTGACAATACATTGTGACATCATAATGGAATCCTCAATACTATTTTCTGCTGACCATACATTGTGACATCATAATGGAATCCTCAATACTATTTTCTGCTGACCATACATTGTGACATCATAATGGAATCCTGGATACTATCATCTTATTACTATACATTGTGACATCATAATGGAATCCTGGATAGTATTACCTGCTGACCATACATTGTGACATCATATTGGAACCCTGGATACTATTATATGTTGACAATACATTGTGACATCATAATGGAATCCTAGATACTATCACCTGCTGACCATACATTGTGACATCATAATGGAATCCTGAATACTATTATCTGCTAACCATCCATTGTGACATCACAATGGAATCCTGGATACTATCACCTGCTGACCATACATTGTGACATCATAATGGAACCCTGGATACTATTATATGCTGACAATACATTGTGATATCATAATGGAATCCTGGATACTATTATCTGCTCACCTTACATTGTGACATCATAATGGAATCCTGGATACTATCACCTGCTGACAATACATTGTGACATCATAATTGAATCCTGAATACTATTATCTGCTGACCTTCCATTGTGACATCATAATGGAACCCTGGATACTATTAAATGCTGACAATACATTGTGACATTATAATGGAATCCTGGATACTATCATCTTATTACTATACATTGTGACATCATAATGGAATCCTAAATACTTTCACCTGCTGACCATACATTGTGACATCATAATGGAATCCTGGATACTATCATCTTATTACTATACATTGTGACATCATAATGGAATCCTGGATACTGTTATCTGCTGACCCTACATTGTGACATCATAATGGAACCCTGGATACTATTATCTGCTGACAATACATTGTGACATCATAATGGAATCCTGGATACTATTATCTGCTCACCTTACATTGTGACATCATAATGGAATCCTGGATACTATCAACTGCTGTCCATCCATTGTGACATCATAATGGAACCCTGGATACTATCATCTTATTACTATACATTGTGACATCATAATGGTATCCTGAATACTATTATCTGCGGACCATACATTGTGACATCATAATGGAATCCTGAATACTATTATCTGCTGACCATACATTGTGACATCATAATAGAACCCTGGAAACTATTATCTGATGACAATACATTGTGACATCATAATGGAATCCTCAATACTATTTTCTGCTGACCATACATTGTGACATCATAATGGATCCCTGGATACTATCATCTTATTACTATACATTGTGACATCATAATGGAATCCTGGATACTATTATCTGCTCACCTTACATTGTGACATCATAATGGAATCCTGGATACTATCAACTGCTGTCCATCAATTGTGACATCATAATGGAACCCTGGATACTATCATCTTATTACTATACATTGTGACATCATAATGGTATCCTGAATACTATTATCTGCTGACCATACATTGTGACATCATAATGCAATCCTGAATACTAATATCTGCTGACCATACATTGTGACATCATAATGCAATCCTGAATACTAATATCTGCTGACCATACATTGTGACATCATAATAGAACCCTGCATACTATTATCTGCTGACAATACATTGTGACATCATAATGGAATCCTCAATACTATTTTCTGCTGACCATACATTGTGACATCATAATAGAACCCTGGATACCATCATCTGCTGACCATACATTGTGACATCATAATGGAATCCTGTATACTATCATCTTATTACTATACATTGTGACATCATAATGGAATCCTGGATAGTATTACCTGCTGACCATACATTGTGACATCATATTGGAACCCTGGATACTATTATATGTTGACAATACATTGTGACATCATAATGGAATCCTAGATACTATCACCTGCTGACCATACATTGTGACATCATAATGGAATCCTGAATACTATTATCTGCTAACCATCCATTGTGACATCACAATGGAATCCTGGATACTATCACCTGCTGACAATACATTGTGACATCATAATGGAATCCTAAATACTATCACCTGCTGACCATACATTGTGACATCATAATGGAACCCTGGATACTATTATATGCTGACAATACATTGTGATATCATAATGGTATCCTGGATACTATTATCTGCTCACCTTACGTTGTGACATCATAATGGAATCCTGGATACTATCACCTGCTGACAATACATTGTGACATCATAATTGAATCCTGAATACTATTATCTGCTGACCTTCCATTGTGACATCATAATGGAACCCTGGATACTATTAAATGCTGACAATACATTGTGACATTATAATGGAATCCTGGATACTATCATCTTATTACTATACATTGTGACATCATAATGGAATCCTAAATACTATCACCTGCTGACCATACATTGTGACATCATAATGGAATCCTGGATACTATCATCTTATTACTATACATTGTGACATCATAATGGAATCCTGGATACTGTTATCTGCTGACCCTACATTGTGACATCATAATGGAACCCTGGATACTATTATCTGCTGACAATACATTGTGACATCATAATGGAATCCTGGATACTATTATCTGCTCACCTTACATTGTGACATCATAATGGAATCCTGGATATTATCAACTGCTGTCCATCCATTGTGACATCATAATGGAACCCTGGATACTATCATCTTATTACTTTACATTGTGACATCATAATGGTATCCTGAATACTATTATCTGCGGACCATACATTGTGACATCATAATGGAATCCTGAATACTATTATCTGCTGACCATACATTGTGACATCATAATAGAACCCTGGAAACTATTATCTGATGACAATACATTGTGACATCATAATGGAATCCTCAATACTATTTTCTGCTGACCATACATTGTGACATCATAATGGATCCCTGGATACTATCATCTTATTACTATACATTGTGACATCATAATAGAATCCTGGATACTATTATCTGCTCACCTTACATTGTGACATCATAATGGAATCCTGGATACTATCAACTGCTGTCCATCAATTGTGACATCATAATGGAACCCTGGATACTATCATCTTATTACTATACATTGTGACATCATAATGGTATCCTGAATCCTATTATCTGCTGACCATACATTGTGACATCATAATGCAATCCTGAATACTAATATCTGCTGACCATACATTGTGACATCATAATGCAATCCTGAATACTAATATCTGCTGACCATACATTGTGACATCATAATAGAACCCTGCATACTATTATCTGCTGACAATACATTGTGACATCATAATGGAATCCTCAATACTATTTTCTGCTGACCATACATTGTGACATCATAATAGAACCCTGGATACCATCATCTGCTGACCATACATTGTGACATCATAATGGAATCCTGTATACTATCATCTTATTACTATACATTGTGACATCATAATGGAATCCTGGATACTATTATCTGCTGACCATACATTGTGACATCATAATGGAACCCTGGATACTATTATATGCTTACAATACATTGTGACATCATAATGGAATCCTGGATACTATTATCTGCTCACCTTACATTGTGACATCATAATGGAATCCTGAATATTATTATCTGCTGTCCATCCATTGTGACATCATAATGGAATCCTGGATACTATCATCTGCTAACCATACATTGTGACATCATAATGGAATCCTTGATACTATCATCTTATTACTATACATTGTGACATCATAATGGAATGCTGGATACTATTATCTGCTGACCATATATTGTGACATCATAATGGAACCCTGGATACTATTTTATGCTGACAATACATTGTGACATCAAAATGGAATACTGGATACTATCATCTGATCACCATACATTGTGACATCATAATGGAATCCTGAATACTATTATCTGCTGACGATCCATTGTGACATCACAATGGAACCCTGGATACTATTAAATGCTGACAATACATTGTGACATCATAATAAAGCCTGGATACTATTATATGCTGACCATACATTGTGACATCATAATGGAATCCTAGATACTTTTACCTGCTGACCATACATTGTGACATCATAATGGAATCCTGTATACTATCATCTGCTCACCTTACATTGTGACATCACAATGGAATCCCGGATACATTATGACATCATAATGGAATCCTAGATACTATCACCTGCGGACCTTACATTGTGAAAACAAATTGGAATCTTGAATACTATTATCTGCTTACCATACATTGTGACATCATAATAGAATCCTGGATACTATCATCTGCTCACCTTACATTGTGACATCATACTGGAATTCTGGATACTATCACCTGCTGACAAAACATTGTGACATTATAATGGAATCCTAAATACTATCACCTGCTGACCATACATTGTGACATCATAATGGAATCCTCAACACTATTTTCTGCTAACCATACATTGTGACATCATAATAGAATCCTGGATACTATCATCTTATTACTATACATTGTGACATCATAATGGAATCCTGGATACTATTATCTGCTGACCATACATTGTGACATCATAATGGAACCCTGGAAACTATTATATGCTGACAATACATTGTGACATCATAATGGAATCCTGAATATTATTATCTGCTGTCCATCCATTGTGACATCATAATGGAATCCTGGATACTATTTTCTGCTGACCATATCTTGTGACATCATAATGGAACCCTGGATATTATTTTATGCTGACAATACATTGTGACATCAAAATGGAATCCTGGATACTATCATCTGCTTACCTTACATTGAGGCATCATAATAGGAATCCTGGATACTATTATCTGCTGACGATCCATTGTGACATCATATTGGAACCCTGGATACTATTAAATGCAGACAATACATTGTGACATCATAATGGAATCCTGGATACTATTATCTGCTGACCATACATTGTGACATTATAATGGAACCCTGGATACTATTATATGCTGACAATACATTGTGACATCATAATGGAATCCTGAATACTATTATCTGCTCACCTTACATTGTGACATCATAATGGAATCCTGGATACTATCAACTGCTGACCATATATTGTGACATCATAATGGAACCCTGGATTCTATTTTATGCTGACAATACATTGTGACATCATAATGGAATCCTCAATACTATTTTCTGCTGACCATACATTGTGACATCATAATGGAACCCTGGATACTATCATCTTATTACTATACATTGTGACATCATAATGGTATCCTGGATACTATTATCTCCTGACCATACATTGTGACATCATAATGGAACCCTGGATACTATCACCTGCTGACCATCCATTGTGACATCATAATGGAATCCTGGATACTATCATCTGCTCACCTTAATTTGTGACATCATAATGGAATCCTGGATACTATCACCTGCTGACAATACATTGTGACATCATAATGGAATTCTAAATACTATCACCTGCTGACCATACATTGTGACATCATAATGGAATCCTGAATACTAATATCTGCTGACCATCCATTGTGAAATCATAATAGAACACTGGATACTATTATCTGTTGACCATACATTGTGACATCATAATGGAATCCTGTATGCTATTATCTGCTGACCATCCATTCTGTCATTGGAAATTTTTCAGTATGCATTGAGTTGTAAAATTCTTTGGTATTTTTAGCAAGTTTACATGTTTTACATCTTGTGTATCCACATTTGGAGAACCCAATGTATTTTAACCATGTAGGTGGATTTTTGGGGTGCATGGGAGTATACATGGAGGGGGAGAGCGTTGTACCCAATGCATCAGGTCTTTTAGATACTATCCGGCATCCATGTCTCAGGGTTTCCCTCAAAATATGATCTTCATATAGGATAGGGAGACATCTGTGAATTATATTCTTGATTTCCGCAAATTGTCTGCTGTATGTAAGTACAATTGTTGGTATACTATTATTATTATTTGTTTGGGGGATATCAGATTTAATATGGTTTTTGTTATTATATTCGTCCATTCGTCCCCTAGTAGCGGAATTGAAATCTTTTTTACTTTTTTTACTATCTAAGATTATAACTGCATATATATTACTTGGACTAATATTACATCCCGTAACCTAAACAGCACGGTGTGAGCGCTGACATTCCCAGCCAAACATGGCTTTTGCTGCATGTATTGACCGTAAATCCAAAGCGGACAAAGTGTTTTCAACATGTGAATTAATCCCTAGTGATGAAAGCGGCATGAAATTCCAATTACAGGAATTGGAGAGACTTTTAACACATGAGATCAAAATCTGGTGGGACCACACGACCCTGATAAAATATGTGGAAAAGGATATGATACCAAGGGGTCTCAGATTAAAAAAGGTCCCAACCACGATATTCTCAGAGTCATTTGTCTCGAGTTGGAACAAAGCACTGAGCGACTGCTCACTACAATTAATGTCTTTGATCATAGAACATGAGGCAGAGAGACTCATCCACATACACACAGAAATGGACACATGCAAAAATGCCTTAGAAAAATACAAAACATGTGAAAATTTTGCAAAAAAAGAAGAAGAGATCATGATATCCATCAAGGAATTGGAGGATAATATAATGGATATGAAGCACCGCAAATTTCAAAGGGATCTATACGACTATAATAACAACCAAGTATATGAATGGGGGAGAAGGGAAAATCCATATGGTACACCTAAATCTATCTTGAAGAAGAAACACATTAACAAAAAATACACCAAAAATAATAAAAAAAACTCAAATAAACAGGATTTACCTCGCAGGGTCAGTTTCAGTAATTCAGAACCTGAAACCTCTGAATCCTGTGAATCATTGGGAGATGAAATGATGACTGATCCACGCACCTGTGAACTGCACCAGTCAAAACCCTCTTATTATCAGAGAAATAGAAGTAACCGGGACAGACTGGAGCAATCAAAAAACGACACAGAAGGGGGGGCCGCAAACACAAAAAGACCCCACCAGATGTCGACCCGTTTACAGAACAAATGAATGCTGGATCCTCTGAGAGTACTGTGATTTTAGATGTTATAAATCTGTCTGGTCAGGAATTAACCCCCGCCCAGACAAATGTACTCTCCCTTGGTTTGAATTTCGTGCCTAATACAAATTTTGACCCTTTTTCTACTATTATGCAGATGAATAGATTCATTAGGAATCTCACACTGAGAAGGTGCTTCTTTGAGTCTCCCCCTCCACATGAGGATCCAGCGACAAACAAGGATAAAAAAATAGCTGATAATATTTATACCAATTTATCTTTCAAAGAACAACAATCCTTGCTTTGTCTCATGGATCTTCATGGTGAGGGGGAAATACTATATGATGATATTGGACAACATGATTTCATGACCCCTAATAAAAACTACTACCCTTTGAAATACCGTACCACCTGCATGGATACATTTCAAGAAGTAGTAGAGAGTGAATTACTTAGAGTACAGGATTCGATCCCTATTGTCAAAAAACATAATTTGAATACATTACAGAGAACTGCTTTAAAACAATTAGAAGACAATAAAGACCTTGTAATAAAAATGGCGGATAAAGGAGGGTCTGTGGTGGTGCTCGACAGAACATGTTATCACTCACTGATGTTGGGGGTCCTGTCTGACACCACTACTTACCATATCCTCAAACAGAATCCCCTTATAATGTATAAAAAGGAACTGGTCTTAGTTCTAAATAAAGGTTTGGCAAAGGGACATATAACTCAGAAACAATTTGACTTTCTCAATGTTGAACACCCTGTTACTCCCATAATTCACGCTCTCCCTAAGATGCACAAAGGGGTCAACCCTCCGCCATTACGCCCCATAGTATCGGGTATTGGATCCCTAACGGAGAAGTTGGGAGAATGGTTGGACTCAGTGCTACAACCTCTAGTCAAAAGATCGCCAGGATATATAAGAGATACTACCAGTGTACTTAAATATATGTATGATTGCACATGGTCTAAAAAATATACCTGGGTTACACTGGACGTTGTGGCACTGTATCCTTCCATTCCCCACTCATATGCTCTCCTAGCCCTAGAATACAATCTACACAAATATAGTGGCTACTCTGAAATGTTTATCGATTTTGTGTTGGAGGTCACAATGTACCTCCTAACACATAATTATTTTGTATTTGACGAGGTCTTTTATGTCCAGGTCTCGGGTGTTTCTATGGGAGCTAAATTCTCCCCGTCTTTGGCTAACATAGCCATGTCTTTTTGGGAGGAAAATTATGTTTTCTCAGTTGACAATCCGTTCTCTGAGTGTTTGGTCTGGTATGGCAGATACATCGATGATTTGCTCCTCATCTGGGGAGGCGATGTGTCTGCCATACCAGACTTCGCTCGCTATTTGAACCAAAATACATACAATCTTAGGTTTACCTGTGTGCATCATGCCACAACTATTCCATTTCTGGATTTGACTCTGATTGGGGTTGCGGGTCAGGTGGTGTTAACGGAGACCTACCGCAAAGAGGTATCTGGCAACACCATCCTGAGGGCGAATTCCCATCACCCTCTCCATACCATTAAAAGTATCCCTGTCGGTGAATTTATAAGAGCTAGAAGGAACTGCAGTACAGATAAGGCATTCAATGAAGAATGCATGAAGATATGGAGACGTCTTAAAATGCGAGGTTATCCTCAATGGATGCTCCATAGGGGTTTTAAAATTGCCAAAAATAAATCAAGAGCTATATTATTAAACCTCAACCCCAATAAAGAGGGAGAATCAGTAAAAAAAGATTTCAATTCCGCTACTAGGGGACGAATGGACGAATATAATAACAAAAACCATATTAAATCTGATATCCCCCAAACAAATAATAATAGTATACCAACAATTGTACTTACATACAGCAGACAATTTGCGGAAATCAAGAATATAATTCACAGATGTCTCCCTATCCTATATGAAGATCATATTTTGAGGGAAACCCTGAGACATGGATGCCGGATAGTATCTAAAAGACCTGATACATTGGGTACAACGCTCTCCCCCTCCATGTATACTCCCATGCACCCCAAAAATCCACCTACATGGTTAAAATACATTGGGTTCTCCAAATGTGGATACACAAGATGTAAAACATGTAAAGTTGCTAAAAATACCAAAGAATTTTACAACTCAATGCATACTGAAAAATTTCCAATTAAAAGTTTTATAAACTGCAATACAATAGGAGTCATATATGCCATTAATTGTACATCTTGTGATCTGACATATGTCGGTTGCACCAGCAGGAAATTCAAAGATCGACTGCGTGAACACCTCAATTATATACTGAACCCAATAGCTACAGGAGTCTCTAATGCAGCACATCACTTTATAGATGTTCATAACCGTAATATAGATACATTTAGTACCTTTGCTTTCGAACGGGTTACAATGTCTCAAAGAGGGGGTAATATTAAACAAAAAATCCTCCTCAGGGAAGCTTTTTGGATTTGGAGACTGAACACAAGATTTCCATACGGTCTCAATCTCAAAAAAGAATTAATGTACTTGTATTAATATCTACATGCAGCATAACCAAGGTTTTGCCTTGTTTTTACACATACCCATATATATATTTTTTATGGTTATTTTTTAATTTTTGTGTGCACTATCTCTGAAGTTCATGATTGAGTCACTGCTTAACTGGTGTATGGGCCTGACATGCACATAATTATAAGAGATTTTCCCTATGAGGGTCATGTATATTATATTTGAGACACCAATATTGTGATGGTATGCCTGTCCTGCTGCGCTTTAATTGTGCGCTCCAGCACATATGCACACTGTTTGTTTGTATAATGCCGGCCTATAAACTCTAAAGACAGGCATTATCCGTTGGTGTACTTCTCATGGTCTCTTTCTGAATCAACATTTCTCTCCCTTTTTTTTTCCTTCACGATCTCTTCAGAGATTATGTCTGGACAGACATTTAAAATATCAAAATGTAGTTGAATTATGGATGGGAATGGAAATAGAGAAATAAGGATATGAAAAGACATAGGATGATGACAACAGTATCCAAATGTGTCCTGTCAGTAGATCAATAAAAAAAAATTTTTTTAATCTAGACCAAAACCACAGGTAACAGAAATAAAATGTATGGCATCTGTCTATTCCTTAAAGAGAAATATAATACATCCACAAATTCTGTTTTAGACCGATGCTATACATATTTCTTTCATAGTACTAAGTTATCATCATATTGAATCACTAAGTTGCCTTTATATGAAACGGTCTGTATCTTGGAGTGTAGGGCACTGTTCACATGAAACAGAATTTCCTTTCCCTCTTTTTAGCAAGATAGATGTGAATACAAATTGATGATTTGTCTCAGGTGAACTGGCAATGTGATTAGTGATTTTCGAACACACTATAATTATATCAATGTGCTTAAACTTGCCATGAATCTAAGTGTTTGTTCACACTCTGCGTTATTTTTGCTCAGAATTACTGGATGATTCTGGACTTGCTCAATTACAAAAGATCATGATATATGTGGGATTCATGGACACAGGACTACAGCAAACCACCAGCCCTAACCCATGGGAATTTGAATGACATTTTGCACATTTGGATCCATTTTTTTAGTTTGCTGAATTTACTTTCTAGCATGCGTCTCTCCTCCTTTTTCCTTTTTTTTATACATCCAGTGGACAATATTATGTTACCCATACTATGCCAGGTTGGAAAAAGATGTGATAATATCATGAATTCTTCCTTTCCATTTAAATAATAATTTTTATGAGGAAATAGTGACACAATTTTATATTTTGTATTAGTTTTTCTAAAGTATTGTGGGGTGTCAAAAATCTTTGTATGTCACAGGTGAATATGTTTGCACAGGTGTCTTGTGTGATCCGGACTGATTATTTTACCTGCCCTGGATTTCAATGTCCCTCCCTGTGGGCGGACACTCCAGAGGTGAGCCCTATTTCAGCCCGGCACACACCAGACGCCATAGATCATGACTAAGGACAACATCGTCCGAAACGCGTAGATCGTGGGGACAAGTGGGTCATTGTGTCACTGTCGCTGTATGCACCGATATGCTGGTGATTTGAATAAAGACCGGGAATTTTTTCATTACGTCCTTCTGGTGCTGGAGCATTTCTTTCATCGTGCAAATACATTGTGACATCATAATGGAATCCTCAATACTATTTTCTGCTGACCATACATTGTGACATCATAATGGAACCCTGGATACTATCATCTTATTACTATACATTGTGACATCATAATGGTATTCTGGATACTATTATCTCCTGACCATACATTGTGACATCATAATGGAACCCTGGATACTATTATATGCTGACAATACATTGTGACATCATAATGGAATCCTGAATACTATTATCTGCTGACCATACATTGTGACATCATAATGGAATCCTGGATACTATCAACTGCTGACCATATATTGTGACATCATAATGGAACCCTGGATTCTATTTTATGCTGACAATACATTGTGACATCATAATGGAATCCTCAATACTATTTTCTGCTGACCATACATTGTGACATCATAATGGAACCCTGGATACTATCATCTTATTACTATACATTGTGGCATCATAATGGTATCCTAGATACTATTATCTCCTGACCATACATTGTGACATCATAATGGAACCCTGGATACTATTATATGCTGACAATACATTGTGACATCATAATGGAATCCTGGATACTATTATCTGCTCACCTTACATTGTGACATCATAATGGAATCCTGGATACTATCATCTGCTGACTATACATTGTGACATCATAATGGAATCCTGAATACTATTTTTATTTTTATTTTTTATTTTTTTTGCAAATACAATTAATATAGAAAATAACCAAAGTGATAAGATCATACCCAACCCACCCCGCGAACCCCTTTCCCCCCCACCTTGCAGGAAAAAAAAGGGGAAAAGGGGGAAGCCGGATTAATTAACCATGTCCCAATTCTTCCACAGTTTGCTCCACCCTAAGTAGGATCCTCTTTGTTTATACAGAATCCTCTCATAGCTTTTCACTTTCTCAACCAAACCCAACCAATTATTACAATCTGGGGCAGAGGAGGAGAACCATGTTCTAGATATGAGAAGCCTGGCTAGGAACAAAACCTTTATCAGCAGTCGGCATTTCATAGGCTGGCAGTTAACCTCCGATAAGTCTCCCAGGACCCATATCCTGGGGGACAAGGGAACGTCAATGTTGAGTTTCCGAGCCAAGTTAGTTTGCACCAATCTCCAATACTTGCCCACCATTGGGCAGTCCCAGAACAGATGTAAATGATCTGCCTCAGGATCTCCACAACGTGGGCAATCAGAGGAGGCTCTAAATCCTCTCCTACATAGCCATATAGGTGTTACGTATATTTTGTGCATAATATTAAATTGTACGACAGTGTGGTTAAAATTATGTGAAACAAAATTTAAACTTTCCCCTATCTTCTCCCAGTCTGGAGGGCCCGCCTCTAAAGGTAAGGTGGACCAAGATCTCTGTCCTGGAGAGAGAACATCCAAAAAAAAAAATTTCATTAAGTGTCTATAGCAATGTGATACTTTAACTTTCGTGACAGCTTTCTTAGAGATTAAATCATGTAAAAATTCAGGAGTATCTACAGTAAATAAGTGACTATTAGAAGTACTAGAAAGTGCTAACCTCAATTGAAAATATGGGTACCAAGCCACCTCACCAACATTTTACTTTTGCTTTAGCTCCATAAAGGAGAGAATTTGTCCGCCCCTGACCACTTGGTGCAAGTACTGAACATTTTTGATCCTCCAATACTGCCGACAGTTTGGGTCGTCTAAATTCAAAAGCTTTAAATTGTGCCATAATGGGGTACACATGAGTGATGCCTTAACTCTACACCAACTCCTTATAGCCAACCAAGCCTTTGTGGCCATTCTGCAGAAAAATTTATAACCAATCTGTGTGTTTGATAGATAGTCAGACTCTAGTACGGTGAAAAAAATCAGAAAAACCTGAGTCTTTCACCAGTTTATGTCACGGAACCATGAACCAGACGTACAACAAGAGATAAGTGAAAATAAGAAGGCTTTATTGAAAATAAAGCTGTAAAGCAAAAGTCCAAACGGATAGTGAAACCGAGCAGAGTCCTTGCGAAGCCAGAGGTCAGGAACCAGAAGGGTAGTCAGACGAAGCCAGGATCAGGAACCAGCAGGGTAGTCAGACGAAGCCAGGATCAGGAACCATCATATTGGAACCCTGGATACTATTAAATGCAGACAATACATTGTGACATCATAATGGAATCCTGGATACTATTATCTGCTGACCATACATTGTGACATTATAATGGAACCCTGGATACTATTATATGCTGACAATACATTGTGACATCATAATGGAATCCTGAATACTATTATCTGCTCACCTTACATTGTGACATCATAATGGAATCCTGGATACTATCAACTGCTGACCATATATTGTGACATCATAATGGAACCCTGGATTCTATTTTATGCTGACAATACATTGTGACATCATAATGGAATCCTCAATACTATTTTCTGCTGACCATACATTGTGACATCATAATGGAACCCTGGATACTATCATCTTATTACTATACATTGTGACATCATAATGGTATCCTGGATACTATTATCTCCTGACCATACATTGTGACATCATAATGGAACCCTGGATACTATCACCTGCTGACCATCCATTGTGACATCATAATGGAATCCTGGATACTATCATCTGCTCACCTTAATTTGTGACATCATAATGGAATCCTGGATACTATCACCTGCTGACAATACATTGTGACATCATAATGGAATTCTAAATACTATCACCTGCTGACCATACATTGTGACATCATAATGGAATCCTGAATACTAATATCTGCTGACCATCCATTGTGAAATCATAATAGAACACTGGATACTATTATCTGTTGACCATACATTGTGACATCATAATGGAATCCTGTATGCTATTATCTGCTGACCATCCATTCTGTCATTGGAAATTTTTCAGTATGCATTGAGTTGTAAAATTCTTTGGTATTTTTAGCAAGTTTACATGTTTTACATCTTGTGTATCCACATTTGGAGAACCCAATGTATTTTAACCATGTAGGTGGATTTTTGGGGTGCATGGGAGTATACATGGAGGGGGAGAGCGTTGTACCCAATGCATCAGGTCTTTTAGATACTATCCGGCATCCATGTCTCAGGGTTTCCCTCAAAATATGATCTTCATATAGGATAGGGAGACATCTGTGAATTATATTCTTGATTTCCGCAAATTGTCTGCTGTATGTAAGTACAATTGTTGGTATACTATTATTATTTGTTTGGGGGATATCAGATTTAATATGGTTTTTGTTATTATATTCGTCCATTCGTCCCCTAGTAGCGGAATTGAAATCTTTTTTTACTTTTTTTACTATCTAAGATTATAACTGCATATATATTACTTGGACTAATATTACATCCCGTAACCTAAACAGCACGGTGTGAGCGCTGACATTCCCAGCCAAACATGGCTTTTGCTGCATGTATTGACCGTAAATCCAAAGCGGACAAAGTGTTTTCAACATGTGAATTAATCCCTAGTGATGAAAGCGGCATGAAATTCCAATTACAGGAATTGGAGAGACTTTTAACACATGAGATCAAAATCTGGTGGGACCACACGACCCTGATAAAATATGTGGAAAAGGATATGATACCAAGGGGTCTCAGATTAAAAAAGGTCCCAACCACGATATTCTCAGAGTCATTTGTCTCGAGTTGGAACAAAGCACTGAGCGACTGCTCACTACAATTAATGTCTTTGATCATAGAACATGAGGCAGAGAGACTCATCCACATACACACAGAAATGGACACATGCAAAAATGCCTTAGAAAAATACAAAACATGTGAAAATTTTGCAAAAAAAGAAGAAGAGATCATGATATCCATCAAGGAATTGGAGGATAATATAATGGATATGAAGCACCGCAAATTTCAAAGGGATCTATACGACTATAATAACAACCAAGTATATGAATGGGGGAGAAGGGAAAATCCATATGGTACACCTAAATCTATCTTGAAGAAGAAACACATTAACAAAAAATACACCAAAAATAATAAAAAAAACTCAAATAAACAGGATTTACCTCGCAGGGTCAGTTTCAGTAATTCAGAACCTGAAACCTCTGAATCCTGTGAATCATTGGGAGATGAAATGATGACTGATCCACGCACCTGTGAACTGCACCAGTCAAAACCCTCTTATTATCAGAGAAATAGAAGTAACCGGGACAGACTGGAGCAATCAAAAAACGACACAGAAGGGGGGGGCCGCAAACACAAAAAGACCCCACCAGATGTCGACCCGTTTACAGAACAAATGAATGCTGGATCCTCTGAGAGTACTGTGATTTTAGATGTTATAAATCTGTCTGGTCAGGAATTAACCCCCGCCCAGACAAATGTACTCTCCCTTGGTTTGAATTTCGTGCCTAATACAAATTTTGACCCTTTTTCTACTATTATGCAGATGAATAGATTCATTAGGAATCTCACACTGAGAAGGTGCTTCTTTGAGTCTCCCCCTCCACATGAGGATCCAGCGACAAACAAGGATAAAAAAATAGCTGATAATATTTATACCAATTTATCTTTCAAAGAACAACAATCCTTGCTTTGTCTCATGGATCTTCATGGTGAGGGGGAAATACTATATGATGATATTGGACAACATGATTTCATGACCCCTAATAAAAACTACTACCCTTTGAAATACCGTACCACCTGCATGGATACATTTCAAGAAGTAGTAGAGAGTGAATTACTTAGAGTACAGGATTCGATCCCTATTGTCAAAAAACATAATTTGAATACATTACAGAGAACTGCTTTAAAACAATTAGAAGACAATAAAGACCTTGTAATAAAAATGGCGGATAAAGGAGGGTCTGTGGTGGTGCTCGACAGAACATGTTATCACTCACTGATGTTGGGGGTCCTGTCTGACACCACTACTTACCATATCCTCAAACAGAATCCCCTTATAATGTATAAAAAGGAACTGGTCTTAGTTCTAAATAAAGGTTTGGCAAAGGGACATATAACTCAGAAACAATTTGACTTTCTCAATGTTGAACACCCTGTTACTCCCATAATTCACGCTCTCCCTAAGATGCACAAAGGGGTCAACCCTCCGCCATTACGCCCCATAGTATCGGGTATTGGATCCCTAACGGAGAAGTTGGGAGAATGGTTGGACTCAGTGCTACAACCTCTAGTCAAAAGATCGCCAGGATATATAAGAGATACTACCAGTGTACTTAAATATATGTATGATTGCACATGGTCTAAAAAATATACCTGGGTTACACTGGACGTTGTGGCACTGTATCCTTCCATTCCCCACTCATATGCTCTCCTAGCCCTAGAATACAATCTACACAAATATAGTGGCTACTCTGAAATGTTTATCGATTTTGTGTTGGAGGTCACAATGTACCTCCTAACACATAATTATTTTGTATTTGACGAGGTCTTTTATGTCCAGGTCTCGGGTGTTTCTATGGGAGCTAAATTCTCCCCGTCTTTGGCTAACATAGCCATGTCTTTTTGGGAGGAAAATTATGTTTTCTCAGTTGACAATCCGTTCTCTGAGTGTTTGGTCTGGTATGGCAGATACATCGATGATTTGCTCCTCATCTGGGGAGGCGATGTGTCTGCCATACCAGACTTCGCTCGCTATTTGAACCAAAATACATACAATCTTAGGTTTACCTGTGTGCATCATGCCACAACTATTCCATTTCTGGATTTGACTCTGATTGGGGTTGCGGGTCAGGTGGTGTTAACGGAGACCTACCGCAAAGAGGTATCTGGCAACACCATCCTGAGGGCGAATTCCCATCACCCTCTCCATACCATTAAAAGTATCCCTGTCGGTGAATTTATAAGAGCTAGAAGGAACTGCAGTACAGATAAGGCATTCAATGAAGAATGCATGAAGATATGGAGACGTCTTAAAATGCGAGGTTATCCTCAATGGATGCTCCATAGGGGTTTTAAAATTGCCAAAAATAAATCAAGAGCTATATTATTAAACCTCAACCCCAATAAAGAGGGAGAATCAGTAAAAAAAGATTTCAATTCCGCTACTAGGGGACGAATGGACGAATATAATAACAAAAACCATATTAAATCTGATATCCCCCAAACAAATAATAATAGTATACCAACAATTGTACTTACATACAGCAGACAATTTGCGGAAATCAAGAATATAATTCACAGATGTCTCCCTATCCTATATGAAGATCATATTTTGAGGGAAACCCTGAGACATGGATGCCGGATAGTATCTAAAAGACCTGATACATTGGGTACAACGCTCTCCCCCTCCATGTATACTCCCATGCACCCCAAAAATCCACCTACATGGTTAAAATACATTGGGTTCTCCAAATGTGGATACACAAGATGTAAAACATGTAAAGTTGCTAAAAATACCAAAGAATTTTACAACTCAATGCATACTGAAAAATTTCCAATTAAAAGTTTTATAAACTGCAATACAATAGGAGTCATATATGCCATTAATTGTACATCTTGTGATCTGACATATGTCGGTTGCACCAGCAGGAAATTCAAAGATCGACTGCGTGAACACCTCAATTATATACTGAACCCAATAGCTACAGGAGTCTCTAATGCAGCACATCACTTTATAGATGTTCATAACCGTAATATAGATACATTTAGTACCTTTGCTTTCGAACGGGTTACAATGTCTCAAAGAGGGGGTAATATTAAACAAAAAATCCTCCTCAGGGAAGCTTTTTGGATTTGGAGACTGAACACAAGATTTCCATACGGTCTCAATCTCAAAAAAGAATTAATGTACTTGTATTAATATCTACATGCAGCATAACCAAGGTTTTGCCTTGTTTTTACACATACCCATATATATATTTTTTATGGTTATTTTTTAATTTTTGTGTGCACTATCTCTGAAGTTCATGATTGAGTCACTGCTTAACTGGTGTATGGGCCTGACATGCACATAATTATAAGAGATTTTCCCTATGAGGGTCATGTATATTATATTTGAGACACCAATATTGTGATGGTATGCCTGTCCTGCTGCGCTTTAATTGTGCGCTCCAGCACATATGCACACTGTTTGTTTGTATAATGCCGGCCTATAAACTCTAAAGACAGGCATTATCCGTTGGTGTACTTCTCATGGTCTCTTTCTGAATCAACATTTCTCTCCCTTTTTTTTTCCTTCACGATCTCTTCAGAGATTATGTCTGGACAGACATTTAAAATATCAAAATGTAGTTGAATTATGGATGGGAATGGAAATAGAGAAATAAGGATATGAAAAGACATAGGATGATGACAACAGTATCCAAATGTGTCCTGTCAGTAGATCAATAAAAAAAATTTTTTTTAATCTAGACCAAAACCACAGGTAACAGAAATAAAATGTATGGCATCTGTCTATTCCTTAAAGAGAAATATAATACATCCACAAATTCTGTTTTAGACCGATGCTATACATATTTCTTTCATAGTACTAAGTTATCATCATATTGAATCACTAAGTTGCCTTTATATGAAACGGTCTGTATCTTGGAGTGTAGGGCACTGTTCACATGAAACAGAATTTCCTTTCCCTCTTTTTAGCAAGATAGATGTGAATACAAATTGATGATTTGTCTCAGGTGAACTGGCAATGTGATTAGTGATTTTCGAACACACTATAATTATATCAATGTGCTTAAACTTGCCATGAATCTAAGTGTTTGTTCACACTCTGCGTTATTTTTGCTCAGAATTACTGGATGATTCTGGACTTGCTCAATTACAAAAGATCATGATATATGTGGGATTCATGGACACAGGACTACAGCAAACCACCAGCCCTAACCCATGGGAATTTGAATGACATTTTGCACATTTGGATCCATTTTTTTAGTTTGCTGAATTTACTTTCTAGCATGCGTCTCTCCTCCTTTTTCCTTTTTTTTATACATCCAGTGGACAATATTATGTTACCCATACTATGCCAGGTTGGAAAAAGATGTGATAATATCATGAATTCTTCCTTTCCATTTAAATAATAATTTTTATGAGGAAATAGTGACACAATTTTATATTTTGTATTAGTTTTTCTAAAGTATTGTGGGGTGTCAAAAATCTTTGTATGTCACAGGTGAATATGTTTGCACAGGTGTCTTGTGTGATCCGGACTGATTATTTTACCTGCCCTGGATTTCAATGTCCCTCCCTGTGGGCGGACACTCCAGAGGTGAGCCCTATTTCAGCCCGGCACACACCAGACGCCATAGATCATGACTAAGGACAACATCGTCCGAAACGCGTAGATCGTGGGGACAAGTGGGTCATTGTGTCACTGTCGCTGTATGCACCGATATGCTGGTGATTTGAATAAAGACCGGGAATTTTTTCATTACGTCCTTCTGGTGCTGGAGCATTTCTTTCATCGTGCAAATACATTGTGACATCATAATGGAATCCTCAATACTATTTTCTGCTGACCATACATTGTGACATCATAATGGAACCCTGGATACTATCATCTTATTACTATACATTGTGACATCATAATGGTATTCTGGATACTATTATCTCCTGACCATACATTGTGACATCATAATGGAACCCTGGATACTATTATATGCTGACAATACATTGTGACATCATAATGGAATCCTGAATACTATTATCTGCCCACCTTACATTGTAACATCATAATGGAATCCTGGATACTATCAACTGCTGACCATATATTGTGACATCATAATGGAACCCTGGATTCTATTTTATGCTGACAATACATTGTGACATCATAATGGAATCCTCAATACTATTTTCTGCTGACCATACATTGTGACATCATAATGGAACCCTGGATACTATCATCTTATTACTATACATTGTGACATCATAATGGTATTCTGGATACTATTATCTCCTGACCATACATTGTGATATCATAATGGAACCCTGGATACTATTATATGCTGACAATACATTGTGACATCATAATGGAATCCTGGATACTATTATCTGCTCACCTTACATTGTGACATCATAATGGAATCCTGGATACTATCACCTGCTGACTATACATTGTGACATCATAATGGAATCCTGAATACTATTTTTATTTTTATTTTTTATTTTTTTTGCAAATACAATTAATATAGAAAATAACCAAAGTGATAAGATCATACCCAACCCACCCCGCGAACCCCTTTCCCCCCCACCTTGCAGGAAAAAAAAGGGGAAAAGGGGGAAGCCGGATTAATTAACCATGTCCCAATTCTTCCACAGTTTGCTCCACCCTAAGTAGGATCCTCTTTGTTTATACAGAATCCTCTCATAGCTTTTCACTTTCTCAACCAAACCCAACCAATTATTACAATCTGGGGCAGAGGAGGAGAACCATGTTCTAGATATGAGAAGCCTGGCTAGGAACAAAACCTTTATCAGCAGTCGGCATTTCATAGGCTGGCAGTTAACCTCCGATAAGTCTCCCAGGACCCATATCCTGGGGGACAAGGGAACGTCAATGTTGAGTTTCCGAGCCAAGTTAGTTTGCACCAATCTCCAATACTTGCCCACCATTGGGCAGTCCCAGAACAGATGTAAATGATCTGCCTCAGGATCTCCACAACGTGGGCAATCAGAGGAGGCTCTAAATCCTCTCCTACATAGCCATATAGGTGTTACGTATATTTTGTGCATAATATTAAATTGTACGACAGTGTGGTTAAAATTATGTGAAACAAAATTTAAACTTTCCCCTATCTTCTCCCAGTCTGGAGGGCCCGCCTCTAAAGGTAAGGTGGACCAAGATCTCTGTCCTGGAGAGAGAACATCCAAAAAAAAAAATTTCATTAAGTGTCTATAGCAATGTGATACTTTAACTTTCGTGACAGCTTTCTTAGAGATTAAATCATGTAAAAATTCAGGAGTATCTACAGTAAATAAGTGACTATTAGAAGTACTAGAAAGTGCTAACCTCAATTGAAAATATGGGTACCAAGCCACCTCACCAACATTTTACTTTTGCTTTAGCTCCATAAAGGAGAGAATTTGTCCGCCCCTGACCACTTGGTGCAAGTACTGAACATTTTTGATCCTCCAATACTGCCGACAGTTTGGGTCGTCTAAATTCAAAAGCTTTAAATTGTGCCATAATGGGGTACACATGAGTGATGCCTTAACTCTACACCAACTCCTTATAGCCAACCAAGCCTTTGTGGCCATTCTGCAGAAAAATTTATAACCAATCTGTGTGTTTGATAGATAGTCAGACTCTAGTACGGTGAAAAAAATCAGAAAAACCTGAGTCTTTCACCAGTTTATGTCACGGAACCATGAACCAGACGTACAACAAGAGATAAGTGAAAATAAGAAGGCTTTATTGAAAATAAAGCTGTAAAGCAAAAGTCCAAACGGATAGTGAAACCGAGCAGAGTCCTTGCGAAGCCAGAGGTCAGGAACCAGAAGGGTAGTCAGACGAAGCCAGGATCAGGAACCAGCAGGGTAGTCAGACGAAGCCAGGATCAGGAACCATCATATTGGAACCCTGGATACTATTAAATGCAGACAATACATTGTGACATCATAATGGAATCCTGGATACTATTATCTGCTGACCATACATTGTGACATTATAATGGAACCCTGGATACTATTATATGCTGACAATACATTGTGACATCATAATGGAATCCTGAATACTATTATCTGCTCACCTTACATTGTGACATCATAATGGAATCCTGGATACTATCAACTGCTGACCATATATTGTGACATCATAATGGAACCCTGGATTCTATTTTATGCTGACAATACATTGTGACATCATAATGGAATCCTCAATACTATTTTCTGCTGACCATACATTGTGACATCATAATGGAACCCTGGATACTATCATCTTCTTACTATACATTGTGACATCATAATGGAATCCTGGATACTATTATGTACTGACCATACATTGTGACATCATAATGGAACCCTGGATACTATCACCTGCTGACCATCCATTGTGACATCATAATGGAATCCTGGATACTATCATCTGCTCACCTTAATTTGTGACATCATAATGGAATCCTGGATACTATCACCTGCTGACAATACATTGTGACATCATAATGGAATTCTAAATACTATCACCTGCTGACCATACATTGTGACATCATAATGGAATCCTGAATACTAATATCTGCTGACCATCCATTGTGAAATCATAATAGAACACTGGATACTATTATCTGTTGACCATACATTGTGACATCATAATGGAATCCTGTATGCTATTATCTGCTGACCATCCATTCTGTCATTGGAAATTTTTCAGTATGCATTGAGTTGTAAAATTCTTTGGTATTTTTAGCAAGTTTACATGTTTTACATCTTGTGTATCCACATTTGGAGAACCCAATGTATTTTAACCATGTAGGTGGATTTTTGGGGTGCATGGGAGTATACATGGAGGGGGAGAGCGTTGTACCCAATGCATCAGGTCTTTTAGATACTATCCGGCATCCATGTCTCAGGGTTTCCCTCAAAATATGATCTTCATATAGGATAGGGAGACATCTGTGAATTATATTCTTGATTTCCGCAAATTGTCTGCTGTATGTAAGTACAATTGTTGGTATACTATTATTATTTGTTTGGGGGATATCAGATTTAATATGGTTTTTGTTATTATATTCGTCCATTCGTCCCCTAGTAGCGGAATTGAAATCTTTTTTTACTTTTTTTACTATCTAAGATTATAACTGCATATATATTACTTGGACTAATATTACATCCCGTAACCTAAACAGCACGGTGTGAGCGCTGACATTCCCAGCCAAACATGGCTTTTGCTGCATGTATTGACCGTAAATCCAAAGCGGACAAAGTGTTTTCAACATGTGAATTAATCCCTAGTGATGAAAGCGGCATGAAATTCCAATTACAGGAATTGGAGAGACTTTTAACACATGAGATCAAAATCTGGTGGGACCACACGACCCTGATAAAATATGTGGAAAAGGATATGATACCAAGGGGTCTCAGATTAAAAAAGGTCCCAACCACGATATTCTCAGAGTCATTTGTCTCGAGTTGGAACAAAGCACTGAGCGACTGCTCACTACAATTAATGTCTTTGATCATAGAACATGAGGCAGAGAGACTCATCCACATACACACAGAAATGGACACATGCAAAAATGCCTTAGAAAAATACAAAACATGTGAAAATTTTGCAAAAAAAGAAGAAGAGATCATGATATCCATCAAGGAATTGGAGGATAATATAATGGATATGAAGCACCGCAAATTTCAAAGGGATCTATACGACTATAATAACAACCAAGTATATGAATGGGGGAGAAGGGAAAATCCATATGGTACACCTAAATCTATCTTGAAGAAGAAACACATTAACAAAAAATACACCAAAAATAATAAAAAAAACTCAAATAAACAGGATTTACCTCGCAGGGTCAGTTTCAGTAATTCAGAACCTGAAACCTCTGAATCCTGTGAATCATTGGGAGATGAAATGATGACTGATCCACGCACCTGTGAACTGCACCAGTCAAAACCCTCTTATTATCAGAGAAATAGAAGTAACCGGGACAGACTGGAGCAATCAAAAAACGACACAGAAGGGGGGGCCGCAAACACAAAAAGACCCCACCAGATGTCGACCCGTTTACAGAACAAATGAATGCTGGATCCTCTGAGAGTACTGTGATTTTAGATGTTATAAATCTGTCTGGTCAGGAATTAACCCCCGCCCAGACAAATGTACTCTCCCTTGGTTTGAATTTCGTGCCTAATACAAATTTTGACCCTTTTTCTACTATTATGCAGATGAATAGATTCATTAGGAATCTCACACTGAGAAGGTGCTTCTTTGAGTCTCCCCCTCCACATGAGGATCCAGCGACAAACAAGGATAAAAAAATAGCTGATAATATTTATACCAATTTATCTTTCAAAGAACAACAATCCTTGCTTTGTCTCATGGATCTTCATGGTGAGGGGGAAATACTATATGATGATATTGGACAACATGATTTCATGACCCCTAATAAAAACTACTACCCTTTGAAATACCGTACCACCTGCATGGATACATTTCAAGAAGTAGTAGAGAGTGAATTACTTAGAGTACAGGATTCGATCCCTATTGTCAAAAAACATAATTTGAATACATTACAGAGAACTGCTTTAAAACAATTAGAAGACAATAAAGACCTTGTAATAAAAATGGCGGATAAAGGAGGGTCTGTGGTGGTGCTCGACAGAACATGTTATCACTCACTGATGTTGGGGGTCCTGTCTGACACCACTACTTACCATATCCTCAAACAGAATCCCCTTATAATGTATAAAAAGGAACTGGTCTTAGTTCTAAATAAAGGTTTGGCAAAGGGACATATAACTCAGAAACAATTTGACTTTCTCAATGTTGAACACCCTGTTACTCCCATAATTCACGCTCTCCCTAAGATGCACAAAGGGGTCAACCCTCCGCCATTACGCCCCATAGTATCGGGTATTGGATCCCTAACGGAGAAGTTGGGAGAATGGTTGGACTCAGTGCTACAACCTCTAGTCAAAAGATCGCCAGGATATATAAGAGATACTACCAGTGTACTTAAATATATGTATGATTGCACATGGTCTAAAAAATATACCTGGGTTACACTGGACGTTGTGGCACTGTATCCTTCCATTCCCCACTCATATGCTCTCCTAGCCCTAGAATACAATCTACACAAATATAGTGGCTACTCTGAAATGTTTATCGATTTTGTGTTGGAGGTCACAATGTACCTCCTAACACATAATTATTTTGTATTTGACGAGGTCTTTTATGTCCAGGTCTCGGGTGTTTCTATGGGAGCTAAATTCTCCCCGTCTTTGGCTAACATAGCCATGTCTTTTTGGGAGGAAAATTATGTTTTCTCAGTTGACAATCCGTTCTCTGAGTGTTTGGTCTGGTATGGCAGATACATCGATGATTTGCTCCTCATCTGGGGAGGCGATGTGTCTGCCATACCAGACTTCGCTCGCTATTTGAACCAAAATACATACAATCTTAGGTTTACCTGTGTGCATCATGCCACAACTATTCCATTTCTGGATTTGACTCTGATTGGGGTTGCGGGTCAGGTGGTGTTAACGGAGACCTACCGCAAAGAGGTATCTGGCAACACCATCCTGAGGGCGAATTCCCATCACCCTCTCCATACCATTAAAAGTATCCCTGTCGGTGAATTTATAAGAGCTAGAAGGAACTGCAGTACAGATAAGGCATTCAATGAAGAATGCATGAAGATATGGAGACGTCTTAAAATGCGAGGTTATCCTCAATGGATGCTCCATAGGGGTTTTAAAATTGCCAAAAATAAATCAAGAGCTATATTATTAAACCTCAACCCCAATAAAGAGGGAGAATCAGTAAAAAAAGATTTCAATTCCGCTACTAGGGGACGAATGGACGAATATAATAACAAAAACCATATTAAATCTGATATCCCCCAAACAAATAATAATAGTATACCAACAATTGTACTTACATACAGCAGACAATTTGCGGAAATCAAGAATATAATTCACAGATGTCTCCCTATCCTATATGAAGATCATATTTTGAGGGAAACCCTGAGACATGGATGCCGGATAGTATCTAAAAGACCTGATACATTGGGTACAACGCTCTCCCCCTCCATGTATACTCCCATGCACCCCAAAAATCCACCTACATGGTTAAAATACATTGGGTTCTCCAAATGTGGATACACAAGATGTAAAACATGTAAAGTTGCTAAAAATACCAAAGAATTTTACAACTCAATGCATACTGAAAAATTTCCAATTAAAAGTTTTATAAACTGCAATACAATAGGAGTCATATATGCCATTAATTGTACATCTTGTGATCTGACATATGTCGGTTGCACCAGCAGGAAATTCAAAGATCGACTGCGTGAACACCTCAATTATATACTGAACCCAATAGCTACAGGAGTCTCTAATGCAGCACATCACTTTATAGATGTTCATAACCGTAATATAGATACATTTAGTACCTTTGCTTTCGAACGGGTTACAATGTCTCAAAGAGGGGGTAATATTAAACAAAAAATCCTCCTCAGGGAAGCTTTTTGGATTTGGAGACTGAACACAAGATTTCCATACGGTCTCAATCTCAAAAAAGAATTAATGTACTTGTATTAATATCTACATGCAGCATAACCAAGGTTTTGCCTTGTTTTTACACATACCCATATATATATTTTTTATGGTTATTTTTTAATTTTTGTGTGCACTATCTCTGAAGTTCATGATTGAGTCACTGCTTAACTGGTGTATGGGCCTGACATGCACATAATTATAAGAGATTTTCCCTATGAGGGTCATGTATATTATATTTGAGACACCAATATTGTGATGGTATGCCTGTCCTGCTGCGCTTTAATTGTGCGCTCCAGCACATATGCACACTGTTTGTTTGTATAATGCCGGCCTATAAACTCTAAAGACAGGCATTATCCGTTGGTGTACTTCTCATGGTCTCTTTCTGAATCAACATTTCTCTCCCTTTTTTTTTCCTTCACGATCTCTTCAGAGATTATGTCTGGACAGACATTTAAAATATCAAAATGTAGTTGAATTATGGATGGGAATGGAAATAGAGAAATAAGGATATGAAAAGACATAGGATGATGACAACAGTATCCAAATGTGTCCTGTCAGTAGATCAATAAAAAAAATTTTTTTTAATCTAGACCAAAACCACAGGTAACAGAAATAAAATGTATGGCATCTGTCTATTCCTTAAAGAGAAATATAATACATCCACAAATTCTGTTTTAGACCGATGCTATACATATTTCTTTCATAGTACTAAGTTATCATCATATTGAATCACTAAGTTGCCTTTATATGAAACGGTCTGTATCTTGGAGTGTAGGGCACTGTTCACATGAAACAGAATTTCCTTTCCCTCTTTTTAGCAAGATAGATGTGAATACAAATTGATGATTTGTCTCAGGTGAACTGGCAATGTGATTAGTGATTTTCGAACACACTATAATTATATCAATGTGCTTAAACTTGCCATGAATCTAAGTGTTTGTTCACACTCTGCGTTATTTTTGCTCAGAATTACTGGATGATTCTGGACTTGCTCAATTACAAAAGATCATGATATATGTGGGATTCATGGACACAGGACTACAGCAAACCACCAGCCCTAACCCATGGGAATTTGAATGACATTTTGCACATTTGGATCCATTTTTTTAGTTTGCTGAATTTACTTTCTAGCATGCGTCTCTCCTCCTTTTTCCTTTTTTTTATACATCCAGTGGACAATATTATGTTACCCATACTATGCCAGGTTGGAAAAAGATGTGATAATATCATGAATTCTTCCTTTCCATTTAAATAATAATTTTTATGAGGAAATAGTGACACAATTTTATATTTTGTATTAGTTTTTCTAAAGTATTGTGGGGTGTCAAAAATCTTTGTATGTCACAGGTGAATATGTTTGCACAGGTGTCTTGTGTGATCCGGACTGATTATTTTACCTGCCCTGGATTTCAATGTCCCTCCCTGTGGGCGGACACTCCAGAGGTGAGCCCTATTTCAGCCCGGCACACACCAGACGCCATAGATCATGACTAAGGACAACATCGTCCGAAACGCGTAGATCGTGGGGACAAGTGGGTCATTGTGTCACTGTCGCTGTATGCACCGATATGCTGGTGATTTGAATAAAGACCGGGAATTTTTTCATTACGTCCTTCTGGTGCTGGAGCATTTCTTTCATCGTGCAAATACATTGTGACATCATAATGGAATCCTCAATACTATTTTCTGCTGACCATACATTGTGACATCATAATGGAACCCTGGATACTATCATCTTATTACTATACATTGTGACATCATAATGGTATTCTGGATACTATTATCTCCTGACCATACATTGTGACATCATAATGGAACCCTGGATACTATTATATGCTGACAATACATTGTGACATCATAATGGAATCCTGAATACTATTATCTGCTCACCTTACATTGTGACATCATAATGGAATCCTGGATACTATCAACTGCTGACCATATATTGTGACATCATAATGGAACCCTGGATTCTATTTTATGCTGACAATACATTGTGACATCATAATGGAATCCTCAATACTATTTTCTGCTGACCATACATTGTGACATCATAATGGAACCCTGGATACTATCATCTTATTACTATACATTGTGACATCATAATGGTATTCTGGATACTATTATCTCCTGACCATACATTGTGATATCATAATGGAACCCTGGATACTATTATATGCTGACAATACATTGTGACATCATAATGGAATCCTGGATACTATTATCTGCTCACCTTACATTGTGACATCATAATGGAATCCTGGATACTATCACCTGCTGACTATACATTGTGACATCATAATGGAATCCTGAATACTATTTTTATTTTTATTTTTTATTTTTTTTGCAAATACAATTAATATAGAAAATAACCAAAGTGATAAGATCATACCCAACCCACCCCGCGAACCCCTTTCCCCCCCACCTTGCAGGAAAAAAAAGGGGAAAAGGGGGAAGCCGGATTAATTAACCATGTCCCAATTCTTCCACAGTTTGCTCCACCCTAAGTAGGATCCTCTTTGTTTATACAGAATCCTCTCATAGCTTTTCACTTTCTCAACCAAACCCAACCAATTATTACAATCTGGGGCAGAGGAGGAGAACCATGTTCTAGATATGAGAAGCCTGGCTAGGAACAAAACCTTTATCAGCAGTCGGCATTTCATAGGCTGGCAGTTAACCTCCGATAAGTCTCCCAGGACCCATATCCTGGGGGACAAGGGAACGTCAATGTTGAGTTTCCGAGCCAAGTTAGTTTGCACCAATCTCCAATACTTGCCCACCATTGGGCAGTCCCAGAACAGATGTAAATGATCTGCCTCAGGATCTCCACAACGTGGGCAATCAGAGGAGGCTCTAAATCCTCTCCTACATAGCCATATAGGTGTTACGTATATTTTGTGCATAATATTAAATTGTACGACAGTGTGGTTAAAATTATGTGAAACAAAATTTAAACTTTCCCCTATCTTCTCCCAGTCTGGAGGGCCCGCCTCTAAAGGTAAGGTGGACCAAGATCTCTGTCCTGGAGAGAGAACATCCAAAAAAAAAAATTTCATTAAGTGTCTATAGCAATGTGATACTTTAACTTTCGTGACAGCTTTCTTAGAGATTAAATCATGTAAAAATTCAGGAGTATCTACAGTAAATAAGTGACTATTAGAAGTACTAGAAAGTGCTAACCTCAATTGAAAATATGGGTACCAAGCCACCTCACCAACATTTTACTTTTGCTTTAGCTCCATAAAGGAGAGAATTTGTCCGCCCCTGACCACTTGGTGCAAGTACTGAACATTTTTGATCCTCCAATACTGCCGACAGTTTGGGTCGTCTAAATTCAAAAGCTTTAAATTGTGCCATAATGGGGTACACATGAGTGATGCCTTAACTCTACACCAACTCCTTATAGCCAACCAAGCCTTTGTGGCCATTCTGCAGAAAAATTTATAACCAATCTGTGTGTTTGATAGATAGTCAGACTCTAGTACGGTGAAAAAAATCAGAAAAACCTGAGTCTTTCACCAGTTTATGTCACGGAACCATGAACCAGACGTACAACAAGAGATAAGTGAAAATAAGAAGGCTTTATTGAAAATAAAGCTGTAAAGCAAAAGTCCAAACGGATAGTGAAACCGAGCAGAGTCCTTGCGAAGCCAGAGGTCAGGAACCAGAAGGGTAGTCAGACGAAGCCAGGATCAGGAACCAGCAGGGTAGTCAGACGAAGCCAGGATCAGGAACCATCATATTGGAACCCTGGATACTATTAAATGCAGACAATACATTGTGACATCATAATGGAATCCTGGATACTATTATCTGCTGACCATACATTGTGACATTATAATGGAACCCTGGATACTATTATATGCTGACAATACATTGTGACATCATAATGGAATCCTGAATACTATTATCTGCTCACCTTACATTGTGACATCATAATGGAATCCTGGATACTATCAACTGCTGACCATATATTGTGACATCATAATGGAACCCTGGATTCTATTTTATGCTGACAATACATTGTGACATCATAATGGAATCCTCAATACTATTTTCTGCTGACCATACATTGTGACATCATAATGGAACCCTGGATACTATCATCTTATTACTATACATTGTGACATCATAATGGTATCCTGGATACTATTATCTCCTGACCATACATTGTGACATCATAATGGAACCCTGGATACTATCACCTGCTGACCATCCATTGTGACATCATAATGGAATCCTGGATACTATCATCTGCTCACCTTAATTTGTGACATCATAATGGAATCCTGGATACTATCACCTGCTGACAATACATTGTGACATCATAATGGAATTCTAAATACTATCACCTGCTGACCATACATTGTGACATCATAATGGAATCCTGAATACTAATATCTGCTGACCATCCATTGTGAAATCATAATAGAACACTGGATACTATTATCTGTTGACCATACATTGTGACATCATAATGGAATCCTGTATGCTATTATCTGCTGACCATCCATTCTGTCATTGGAAATTTTTCAGTATGCATTGAGTTGTAAAATTCTTTGGTATTTTTAGCAAGTTTACATGTTTTACATCTTGTGTATCCACATTTGGAGAACCCAATGTATTTTAACCATGTAGGTGGATTTTTGGGGTGCATGGGAGTATACATGGAGGGGGAGAGCGTTGTACCCAATGCATCAGGTCTTTTAGATACTATCCGGCATCCATGTCTCAGGGTTTCCCTCAAAATATGATCTTCATATAGGATAGGGAGACATCTGTGAATTATATTCTTGATTTCCGCAAATTGTCTGCTGTATGTAAGTACAATTGTTGGTATACTATTATTATTTGTTTGGGGGATATCAGATTTAATATGGTTTTTGTTATTATATTCGTCCATTCGTCCCCTAGTAGCGGAATTGAAATCTTTTTTTACTTTTTTTACTATCTAAGATTATAACTGCATATATATTACTTGGACTAATATTACATCCCGTAACCTAAACAGCACGGTGTGAGCGCTGACATTCCCAGCCAAACATGGCTTTTGCTGCATGTATTGACCGTAAATCCAAAGCGGACAAAGTGTTTTCAACATGTGAATTAATCCCTAGTGATGAAAGCGGCATGAAATTCCAATTACAGGAATTGGAGAGACTTTTAACACATGAGATCAAAATCTGGTGGGACCACACGACCCTGATAAAATATGTGGAAAAGGATATGATACCAAGGGGTCTCAGATTAAAAAAGGTCCCAACCACGATATTCTCAGAGTCATTTGTCTCGAGTTGGAACAAAGCACTGAGCGACTGCTCACTACAATTAATGTCTTTGATCATAGAACATGAGGCAGAGAGACTCATCCACATACACACAGAAATGGACACATGCAAAAATGCCTTAGAAAAATACAAAACATGTGAAAATTTTGCAAAAAAAGAAGAAGAGATCATGATATCCATCAAGGAATTGGAGGATAATATAATGGATATGAAGCACCGCAAATTTCAAAGGGATCTATACGACTATAATAACAACCAAGTATATGAATGGGGGAGAAGGGAAAATCCATATGGTACACCTAAATCTATCTTGAAGAAGAAACACATTAACAAAAAATACACCAAAAATAATAAAAAAAACTCAAATAAACAGGATTTACCTCGCAGGGTCAGTTTCAGTAATTCAGAACCTGAAACCTCTGAATCCTGTGAATCATTGGGAGATGAAATGATGACTGATCCACGCACCTGTGAACTGCACCAGTCAAAACCCTCTTATTATCAGAGAAATAGAAGTAACCGGGACAGACTGGAGCAATCAAAAAACGACACAGAAGGGGGGGCCGCAAACACAAAAAGACCCCACCAGATGTCGACCCGTTTACAGAACAAATGAATGCTGGATCCTCTGAGAGTACTGTGATTTTAGATGTTATAAATCTGTCTGGTCAGGAATTAACCCCCGCCCAGACAAATGTACTCTCCCTTGGTTTGAATTTCGTGCCTAATACAAATTTTGACCCTTTTTCTACTATTATGCAGATGAATAGATTCATTAGGAATCTCACACTGAGAAGGTGCTTCTTTGAGTCTCCCCCTCCACATGAGGATCCAGCGACAAACAAGGATAAAAAAATAGCTGATAATATTTATACCAATTTATCTTTCAAAGAACAACAATCCTTGCTTTGTCTCATGGATCTTCATGGTGAGGGGGAAATACTATATGATGATATTGGACAACATGATTTCATGACCCCTAATAAAAACTACTACCCTTTGAAATACCGTACCACCTGCATGGATACATTTCAAGAAGTAGTAGAGAGTGAATTACTTAGAGTACAGGATTCGATCCCTATTGTCAAAAAACATAATTTGAATACATTACAGAGAACTGCTTTAAAACAATTAGAAGACAATAAAGACCTTGTAATAAAAATGGCGGATAAAGGAGGGTCTGTGGTGGTGCTCGACAGAACATGTTATCACTCACTGATGTTGGGGGTCCTGTCTGACACCACTACTTACCATATCCTCAAACAGAATCCCCTTATAATGTATAAAAAGGAACTGGTCTTAGTTCTAAATAAAGGTTTGGCAAAGGGACATATAACTCAGAAACAATTTGACTTTCTCAATGTTGAACACCCTGTTACTCCCATAATTCACGCTCTCCCTAAGATGCACAAAGGGGTCAACCCTCCGCCATTACGCCCCATAGTATCGGGTATTGGATCCCTAACGGAGAAGTTGGGAGAATGGTTGGACTCAGTGCTACAACCTCTAGTCAAAAGATCGCCAGGATATATAAGAGATACTACCAGTGTACTTAAATATATGTATGATTGCACATGGTCTAAAAAATATACCTGGGTTACACTGGACGTTGTGGCACTGTATCCTTCCATTCCCCACTCATATGCTCTCCTAGCCCTAGAATACAATCTACACAAATATAGTGGCTACTCTGAAATGTTTATCGATTTTGTGTTGGAGGTCACAATGTACCTCCTAACACATAATTATTTTGTATTTGACGAGGTCTTTTATGTCCAGGTCTCGGGTGTTTCTATGGAGCTAAATTCTCCCCGTCTTTGGCTAACATAGCCATGTCTTTTTGGGAGGAAAATTATGTTTTCTCAGTTGACAATCCGTTCTCTGAGTGTTTGGTCTGGTATGGCAGATACATCGATGATTTGCTCCTCATCTGGGGAGGCGATGTGTCTGCCATACCAGACTTTCGCTCGCTATTTGAACCAAAATACATACAATCTTAGGTTTACCTGTGTGCATCATGCCACAACTATTCCATTTCTGGATTTGACTCTGATTGGGGTTGCGGGTCAGGTGGTGTTAACGGAGACCTACCGCAAAGAGGTATCTGGCAACACCATCCTGAGGGCGAATTCCCATCACCCTCTCCATACCATTAAAAGTATCCCTGTCGGGTGAATTTATAAGAGCTAGAAGGAACTGCAGTACAGATAAGGCATTCAATGAAGAATGCATGAAGATATGGAGACGTCTTAAAATGCGAGGTTATCCTCAATGGATGCTCCATAGGGGTTTTAAAATTGCCAAAAATAAATCAAGAGCTATATTATTAAACCTCAACCCCAATAAAGAGGGAGAATCAGTAAAAAAAGATTTCAATTCCGCTACTAGGGGACGAATGGACGAATATAATAACAAAAACCATATTAAATCTGATATCCCCCAAACAAATAATAATAGTATACCAACAATTGTACTTACATACAGCAGACAATTTGCGGAAATCAAGAATATAATTCACAGATGTCTCCTATCCTATATGAAGATCATATTTTGAGGGAAACCCTGAGACATGGATGCCGGATAGTATCTAAAAGACCTGATACATTGGGTACAACGCTCTCCCCCTCCATGTATATCTCCCATGCACCCCAAAAATCCACCTACATGGTTAAAATACATTGGGTTCTCCAAATGTGGATACACAAGATGTAAAACATGTAAAGTTGCTAAAAATACCAAGAATTTTACAACTCAATGCATACTGAAAAATTTCCAATTAAAAGTTTTATAAACTGCAATACAATAGGAGTCATATATGCCATTAATTGTACATCTTGTGATCTGACATATGTCGGTTGCACCAGCAGGAAATTCAAAGATCGACTGCGTGAACACCTCAATTATATACTGAACCCAATAGCTACAGGAGTCTCTAATGCAGCACATCACTTTATAGATGTTCATAACCGTAATATAGATACATTTAGTACCTTTGCTTTCGAACGGGTTACAATGTCTCAAAGAGGGGGTAATATTAAACAAAAAATCCTCCTCAGGGAAGCTTTTTGGATTTGGAGACTGAACACAAGATTTCCATACGGTCTCAATCTCAAAAAAGAATTAATGTACTTGTATTAATATCTACATGCAGCATAACCAAGGTTTTGCCTTGTTTTTACACATACCCATATATATATTTTTTATGGTTATTTTTAATTTTTGTGTGCACTATCTCTGAAGTTCATGATTGAGTCACTGCTTAACTGGTGTATGGGCCTGACATGCACATAATTATAAGAGATTTTCCCTATGAGGGTCATGTATATTATATTTGAGACACCAATATTGTGATGGTATGCCTGTCCTGCTGCGCTTTAATTGTGCGCTCCAGCACATATGCACACTGTTTGTTTGTATAATGCCGGCCTATAAACTCTAAAGACAGGCATTATCCGTTGGTGTACTTCTCATGGTCTCTTTCTGAATCAACATTTCTCTCCCTTTTTTTTTCCTTCACGATCTCTTCAGAGATTATGTCTGGACAGACATTTAAAATATCAAAATGTAGTTGAATTATGGATGGGAATGGAAATAGAGAAATAAGGATATGAAAAGACATAGGATGATGACAACAGTATCCAAATGTGTCCTGTCAGTAGATCAATAAAAAAATTTTTTTTAATCTAGACCAAAACCACAGGTAACAGAAATAAAATGTATGGCATCTGTCTATTCCTTAAAGAGAAATATAATACATCCACAAATTCTGTTTAGACCGATGCTATACATATTTCTTTCATAGTACTAAGTTATCATCATATTGAATCACTAAGTTGCCTTTATATGAAACGGTCTGTATCTTGGAGTGTAGGGCACTGTTCACATGAAACAGAATTTCCTTTCCCTCTTTTTAGCAAGATAGATGTGAATACAAATTGATGATTTGTCTCAGGTGAACTGGCAATGTGATTAGTGATTTTCGAACACACTATAATTATATCAATGTGCTTAAACTTGCCATGAATCTAAGTGTTTGTTCACACTCTGCGTTATTTTTGCTCAGAATTACTGGATGATTCTGGACTTGCTCAATTACAAAAGATCATGATATATGTGGGATTCATGGACACAGGACTACAGCAAACCACCAGCCCTAACCCATGGGAATTTGAATGACATTTTGCACATTTGGATCCATTTTTTTAGTTTGCTGAATTTACTTTCTAGCATGCGTCTCTCCTCCTTTTTCCTTTTTTTTATACATCCAGTGGACAATATTATGTTACCCATACTATGCCAGGTTGGAAAAAGATGTGATAATATCATGAATTCTTCCTTTCCATTTAAATAATAATTTTTATGAGGAAATAGTGACACAATTTTATATTTTGTATTAGTTTTTCTAAAGTATTGTGGGGTGTCAAAAATCTTTGTATGTCACAGGTGAATAGTTTGCACAGGTGTCTTGTGTGATCCGGACTGATTATTTTACCTGCCCTGGATTTCAATGTCCCTCCCTGTGGGCGGACACTCCAGAGGTGAGCCCTATTTCAGCCCGGCACACACCAGACGCCATAGATCATGACTAAGGACAACATCGTCCGAAACGCGTAGATCGTGGGGACAAGTGGGTCATTGTGTCACTGTCGCTGTATGCACCGATATGCTGGTGATTTGAATAAAGACCGGGAATTTTTTCATTACGTCCTTCTGGTGCTGGAGCATTTCTTTCATCGTGCAAATACATTGTGACATCATAATGGAATCCTCAATACTATTTTCTGCTGACCATACATTGTGACATCATAATGGAACCCTGGATACTATCATCTTATTACTATACATTGTGACATCATAATGGTATTCTGGATACTATTATCTCCTGACCATACATTGTGACATCATAATGGAACCCTGGATACTATTATATGCTGACAATACATTGTGACATCATAATGGAATCCTGAATACTATTATCTGCTCACCTTACATTGTGACATCATAATGGAATCCTGGATACTATCAACTGCTGACCATATATTGTGACATCATAATGGAACCCTGGATTCTATTTTATGCTGACAATACATTGTGACATCATAATGGAATCCTCAATACTATTTTCTGCTGACCATACATTGTGACATCATAATGGAACCCTGGATACTATCATCTTATTACTATACATTGTGACATCATAATGGTATTCTGGATACTATTATCTCCTGACCATACATTGTGATATCATAATGGAACCCTGGATACTATTATATGCTGACAATACATTGTGACATCATAATGGAATCCTGGATACTATTATCTGCTCACCTTACATTGTGACATCATAATGGAATCCTGGATACTATCACCTGCTGACTATACATTGTGACATCATAATGGAATCCTGAATACTATTTTTATTTTTATTTTTTATTTTTTTTGCAAATACAATTAATATAGAAAATAACCAAAGTGATAAGATCATACCCAACCCACCCCGCGAACCCCTTTCCCCCCCACCTTGCAGGAAAAAAAAGGGGAAAAGGGGGGAAGCCGGATTAATTAACCATGTCCCAATTCTTCCACAGTTTGCTCCACCCTAAGTAGGATCCTCTTTGTTTATACAGAATCCTCTCATAGCTTTTCACTTTCTCAACCAAACCCAACCAATTATTACAATCTGGGGCAGAGGAGGAGAACCATGTTCTAGATATGAGAAGCCTGGCTAGGAACAAAACCTTTATCAGCAGTCGGCATTTCATAGGCTGGCAGTTAACCTCCGATAAGTCTCCCAGGACCCATATCCTGGGGGACAAGGGAACGTCAATGTTGAGTTTCCGAGCCAAGTTAGTTTGCACCAATCTCCAATACTTGCCCACCATTGGGCAGTCCCAGAACAGATGTAAATGATCTGCCTCAGGATCTCCACAACGTGGGCAATCAGAGGAGGCTCTAAATCCTCTCCTACATAGCCATATAGGTGTTACGTATATTTTGTGCATAATATTAAATTGTACGACAGTGTGGTTAAAATTATGTGAAACAAAATTTAAACTTTCCCCTATCTTCTCCCAGTCTGGAGGGCCCCGCCTCTAAAGGTAAGGTGGACCAAGATCTCTGTCCTGGAGAGAGAACATCCAAAAAAAAAAATTTCATTAAGTGTCTATAGCAATGTGATACTTTAACTTTCGTGACAGCTTTCTTAGAGATTAAATCATGTAAAAATTCAGGAGTATCTACAGTAAATAAGTGACTATTAGAAGTACTAGAAAGTGCTAACCTCAATTGAAAATATGGGTACCAAGCCACCTCACCAACATTTTACTTTTGCTTTAGCTCCATAAAGGAGAGAATTTGTCCGCCCCTGACCACTTGGTGCAAGTACTGAACATTTTTGATCCTCCAATACTGCCGACAGTTTGGGTCGTCTAAATTCAAAAGCTTTAAATTGTGCCATAATGGGGTACACATGAGTGATGCCTTAACTCTACACCAACTCCTTATAGCCAACCAAGCCTTTGTGGCCATTCTGCAGAAAAATTTATAACCAATCTGTGTGTTTGATAGATAGTCAGACTCTAGTACGGTGAAAAAAATCAGAAAAACCTGAGTCTTTCACCAGTTTATGTCACGGAACCATGAACCAGACGTACAACAAGAGATAAGTGAAAATAAGAAGGCTTTATTGAAAATAAAGCTGTAAAGCAAAAGTCCAAACGGATAGTGAAACCGAGCAGAGTCCTTGCGAAGCCAGAGGTCAGGAACCAGAAGGGTAGTCAGACGAAGCCAGGATCAGGAACCAGCAGGGTAGTCAGACGAAGCCAGGATCAGGAACCATCATATTGGAACCCTGGATACTATTAAATGCAGACAATACATTGTGACATCATAATGGAATCCTGGATACTATTATCTGCTGACCATACATTGTGACATTATAATGGAACCCTGGATACTATTATATGCTGACAATACATTGTGACATCATAATGGAATCCTGAATACTATTATCTGCTCACCTTACATTGTGACATCATAATGGAATCCTGGATACTATCAACTGCTGACCATATATTGTGACATCATAATGGAACCCTGGATTCTATTTTATGCTGACAATACATTGTGACATCATAATGGAATCCTCAATACTATTTTCTGCTGACCATACATTGTGACATCATAATGGAACCCTGGATACTATCATCTTATTACTATACATTGTGACATCATAATGGTATCCTGGATACTATTATCTCCTGACCATACATTGTGACATCATAATGGAACCCTGGATACTATCACCTGCTGACCATCCATTGTGACATCATAATGGAATCCTGGATACTATCATCTGCTCACCTTAATTTGTGACATCATAATGGAATCCTGGATACTATCACCTGCTGACAATACATTGTGACATCATAATGGAATTCTAAATACTATCACCTGCTGACCATACATTGTGACATCATAATGGAATCCTGAATACTAATATCTGCTGACCATCCATTGTGAAATCATAATAGAACACTGGATACTATTATCTGTTGACCATACATTGTGACATCATAATGGAATCCTGTATGCTATTATCTGCTGACCATCCATTCTGTCATTGGAAATTTTTCAGTATGCATTGAGTTGTAAAATTCTTTGGTATTTTTAGCAAGTTTACATGTTTTACATCTTGTGTATCCACATTTGGAGAACCCAATGTATTTTAACCATGTAGGTGGATTTTTGGGGTGCATGGGAGTATACATGGAGGGGGAGAGCGTTGTACCCAATGCATCAGGTCTTTTAGATACTATCCGGCATCCATGTCTCAGGGTTTCCCTCAAAATATGATCTTCATATAGGATAGGGAGACATCTGTGAATTATATTCTTGATTTCCGCAAATTGTCTGCTGTATGTAAGTACAATTGTTGGTATACTATTATTATTTGTTTGGGGGATATCAGATTTAATATGGTTTTTGTTATTATATTCGTCCATTCGTCCCCTAGTAGCGGAATTGAAATCTTTTTTTACTTTTTTTACTATCTAAGATTATAACTGCATATATATTACTTGGACTAATATTACATCCCGTAACCTAAACAGCACGGTGTGAGCGCTGACATTCCCAGCCAAACATGGCTTTTGCTGCATGTATTGACCGTAAATCCAAAGCGGACAAAGTGTTTTCAACATGTGAATTAATCCCTAGTGATGAAAGCGGCATGAAATTCCAATTACAGGAATTGGAGAGACTTTTAACACATGAGATCAAAATCTGGTGGGACCACACGACCCTGATAAAATATGTGGAAAAGGATATGATACCAAGGGGTCTCAGATTAAAAAAGGTCCCAACCACGATATTCTCAGAGTCATTTGTCTCGAGTTGGAACAAAGCACTGAGCGACTGCTCACTACAATTAATGTCTTTGATCATAGAACATGAGGCAGAGAGACTCATCCACATACACACAGAAATGGACACATGCAAAAATGCCTTAGAAAAATACAAAACATGTGAAAATTTTGCAAAAAAAGAAGAAGAGATCATGATATCCATCAAGGAATTGGAGGATAATATAATGGATATGAAGCACCGCAAATTTCAAAGGGATCTATACGACTATAATAACAACCAAGTATATGAATGGGGGAGAAGGGAAAATCCATATGGTACACCTAAATCTATCTTGAAGAAGAAACACATTAACAAAAAATACACCAAAAATAATAAAAAAAACTCAAATAAACAGGATTTTACCTCGCAGGGTCAGTTTCAGTAATTCAGAACCTGAAACCTCTGAATCCTGTGAATCATTGGGAGATGAAATGATGACTGATCCACGCACCTGTGAACTGCACCAGTCAAAACCCTCTTATTATCAGAGAAATAGAAGTAACCGGGACAGACTGGAGCAATCAAAAAACGACACAGAAGGGGGGGCCGCAAACACAAAAAGACCCCACCAGATGTCGACCCGTTTACAGAACAAATGAATGCTGGATCCTCTGAGAGTACTGTGATTTTAGATGTTATAAATCTGTCTGGTCAGGAATTAACCCCCGCCCAGACAAATGTACTCTCCCTTGGTTTGAATTTCGTGCCTAATACAAATTTTGACCCTTTTTCTACTATTATGCAGATGAATAGATTCATTAGGAATCTCACACTGAGAAGGTGCTTCTTTGAGTCTCCCCCTCCACATGAGGATCCAGCGACAAACAAGGATAAAAAAATAGCTGATAATATTTATACCAATTTATCTTTCAAAGAACAACAATCCTTGCTTTGTCTCATGGATCTTCATGGTGAGGGGGAAATACTATATGATGATATTGGACAACATGATTTCATGACCCCTAATAAAAACTACTACCCTTTGAAATACCGTACCACCTGCATGATACATTTCAAGAAGTAGTAGAGAGTGAATTACTTAGAGTACAGGATTCGATCCCTATTGTCAAAAAACATAATTTGAATACATTACAGAGAACTGCTTTAAAACAATTAGAAGACAATAAAGACCTTGTAATAAAAATGGCGGATAAAGGAGGGTCTGTGGTGGTGCTCGACAGAACATGTTATCACTCACTGATGTTGGGGGTCCTGTCTGACACCACTACTTACCATATCCTCAAACAGAATCCCCTTATAATGTATAAAAAGGAACTGGTCTTAGTTCTAAATAAAGGTTTGGCAAAGGGACATATAACTCAGAAACAATTTGACTTTCTCAATGTTGAACACCCTGTTACTCCCATAATTCACGCTCTCCCTAAGATGCACAAAGGGGTCAACCCTCCGCCATTACGCCCCATAGTATCGGGTATTGGATCCCTAACGGAGAAGTTGGGAGAATGGTTGGACTCAGTGCTACAACCTCTAGTCAAAAGATCGCCAGGATATATAAGAGATACTACCAGTGTACTTAAATATATGTATGATTGCACATGGTCTAAAAAATATACCTGGGTTACACTGGACGTTGTGGCACTGTATCCTTCCATTCCCCACTCATATGCTCTCCTAGCCCTAGAATACAATCTACACAAATATAGTGGCTACTCTGAAATGTTTATCGATTTTGTGTTGGAGGTCACAATGTACCTCCTAACACATAATTATTTTGTATTTGACGAGGTCTTTTATGTCCAGGTCTCGGGTGTTTCTATGGGAGCTAAATTCTCCCCGTCTTTGGCTAACATAGCCATGTCTTTTTGGGAGGAAAATTATGTTTTCTCAGTTGACAATCCGTTCTCTGAGTGTTTGGTCTGGTATGGCAGATACATCGATGATTTGCTCCTCATCTGGGGAGGCGATGTGTCTGCCATACCAGACTTCGCTCGCTATTTGAACCAAAATACATACAATCTTAGGTTTACCTGTGTGCATCATGCCACAACTATTCCATTTCTGGATTTGACTCTGATTGGGGTTGCGGGTCAGGTGGTGTTAACGGAGACCTACCGCAAAGAGGTATCTGGCAACACCATCCTGAGGGCGAATTCCCATCACCCTCTCCATACCATTAAAAGTATCCCTGTCGGTGAATTTATAAGAGCTAGAAGGAACTGCAGTACAGATAAGGCATTCAATGAAGAATGCATGAAGATATGGAGACGTCTTAAAATGCGAGGTTATCCTCAATGGATGCTCCATAGGGGTTTTAAAATTGCCAAAAATAAATCAAGAGCTATATTATTAAACCTCAACCCCAATAAAGAGGGAGAATCAGTAAAAAAAGATTTCAATTCCGCTACTAGGGGACGAATGGACGAATATAATAACAAAAACCATATTAAATCTGATATCCCCCAAACAAATAATAATAGTATACCAACAATTGTACTTACATACAGCAGACAATTTGCGGAAATCAAGAATATAATTCACAGATGTCTCCCTATCCTATATGAAGATCATATTTTGAGGGAAACCCTGAGACATGGATGCCGGATAGTATCTAAAAGACCTGATACATTGGGTACAACGCTCTCCCCCTCCATGTATACTCCCATGCACCCCAAAAATCCACCTACATGGTTAAAATACATTGGGTTCTCCAAATGTGGATACACAAGATGTAAAACATGTAAAGTTGCTAAAAATACCAAAGAATTTTACAACTCAATGCATACTGAAAAATTTCCAATTAAAAGTTTTATAAACTGCAATACAATAGGAGTCATATATGCCATTAATTGTACATCTTGTGATCTGACATATGTCGGTTGCACCAGCAGGAAATTCAAAGATCGACTGCGTGAACACCTCAATTATATACTGAACCCAATAGCTACAGGAGTCTCTAATGCAGCACATCACTTTATAGATGTTCATAACCGTAATATAGATACATTTAGTACCTTTGCTTTCGAACGGGTTACAATGTCTCAAAGAGGGGGTAATATTAAACAAAAAATCCTCCTCAGGGAAGCTTTTTGGATTTGGAGACTGAACACAAGATTTCCATACGGTCTCAATCTCAAAAAAGAATTAATGTACTTGTATTAATATCTACATGCAGCATAACCAAGGTTTTGCCTTGTTTTTACACATACCCATATATATATTTTTTATGGTTATTTTTAATTTTTGTGTGCACTATCTCTGAAGTTCATGATTGAGTCACTGCTTAACTGGTGTATGGGCCTGACATGCACATAATTATAAGAGATTTTCCCTATGAGGGTCATGTATATTATATTTGAGACACCAATATTGTGATGGTATGCCTGTCCTGCTGCGCTTTAATTGTGCGCTCCAGCACATATGCACACTGTTTGTTTGTATAATGCCGGCCTATAAACTCTAAAGACAGGCATTATCCGTTGGTGTACTTCTCATGGTCTCTTTCTGAATCAACATTTCTCTCCCTTTTTTTTTCCTTCACGATCTCTTCAGAGATTATGTCTGGACAGACATTTAAAATATCAAAATGTAGTTGAATTATGGATGGGAATGGAAATAGAGAAATAAGGATATGAAAAGACATAGGATGATGACAACAGTATCCAAATGTGTCCTGTCAGTAGATCAATAAAAAAAATTTTTTTTAATCTAGACCAAAACCACAGGTAACAGAAATAAAATGTATGGCATCTGTCTATTCCTTAAAGAGAAATATAATACATCCACAAATTCTGTTTTAGACCGATGCTATACATATTTCTTTCATAGTACTAAGTTATCATCATATTGAATCACTAAGTTGCCTTTATATGAAACGGTCTGTATCTTGGAGTGTAGGGCACTGTTCACATGAAACAGAATTTCCTTTCCCTCTTTTTAGCAAGATAGATGTGAATACAAATTGATGATTTGTCTCAGGTGAACTGGCAATGTGATTAGTGATTTTCGAACACACTATAATTATATCAATGTGCTTAAACTTGCCATGAATCTAAGTGTTTGTTCACACTCTGCGTTATTTTTGCTCAGAATTACTGGATGATTCTGGACTTGCTCAATTACAAAAGATCATGATATATGTGGGATTCATGGACACAGGACTACAGCAAACCACCAGCCCTAACCCATGGGAATTTGAATGACATTTTGCACATTTGGATCCATTTTTTTAGTTTGCTGAATTTACTTTCTAGCATGCGTCTCTCCTCCTTTTTCCTTTTTTTTATACATCCAGTGGACAATATTATGTTACCCATACTATGCCAGGTTGGAAAAAGATGTGATAATATCATGAATTCTTCCTTTCCATTTAAATAATAATTTTTATGAGGAAATAGTGACACAATTTTATATTTTGTATTAGTTTTTCTAAAGTATTGTGGGGTGTCAAAAATCTTTGTATGTCACAGGTGAATATGTTTGCACAGGTGTCTTGTGTGATCCGGACTGATTATTTTACCTGCCCTGGATTTCAATGTCCCTCCCTGTGGGCGGACACTCCAGAGGTGAGCCCTATTTCAGCCCGGCACACACCAGACGCCATAGATCATGACTAAGGACAACATCGTCCGAAACGCGTAGATCGTGGGGACAAGTGGGTCATTGTGTCACTGTCGCTGTATGCACCGATATGCTGGTGATTTGAATAAAGACCGGGAATTTTTTCATTACGTCCTTCTGGTGCTGGAGCATTTCTTTCATCGTGCAAATACATTGTGACATCATAATGGAATCCTCAATACTATTTTCTGCTGACCATACATTGTGACATCATAATGGAACCCTGGATACTATCATCTTATTACTATACATTGTGACATCATAATGGTATTCTGGATACTATTATCTCCTGACCATACATTGTGACATCATAATGGAACCCTGGATACTATTATATGCTGACAATACATTGTGACATCATAATGGAATCCTGAATACTATTATCTGCTCACCTTACATTGTGACATCATAATGGAATCCTGGATACTATCAACTGCTGACCATATATTGTGACATCATAATGGAACCCTGGATTCTATTTTATGCTGACAATACATTGTGACATCATAATGGAATCCTCAATACTATTTTCTGCTGACCATACATTGTGACATCATAATGGAACCCTGGATACTATCATCTTATTACTATACATTGTGACATCATAATGGTATTCTGGATACTATTATCTCCTGACCATACATTGTGATATCATAATGGAACCCTGGATACTATTATATGCTGACAATACATTGTGACATCATAATGGAATCCTGGATACTATTATCTGCTCACCTTACATTGTGACATCATAATGGAATCCTGGATACTATCACCTGCTGACTATACATTGTGACATCATAATGGAATCCTGAATACTATTTTTATTTTTATTTTTTATTTTTTTTGCAAATACAATTAATATAGAAAATAACCAAAGTGATAAGATCATACCCAACCCACCCCGCGAACCCCTTTTCCCACCACCTTGCAGGAAAAAAAAGGGGAAAAGGGGGAAGCCGGATTAATTAACCATGTCCCAATTCTTCCACAGTTTGCTCCACCCTAAGTAGGATCCTCTTTGTTTATACAGAATCCTCTCATAGCTTTTCACTTTCTCAACCAAACCCAACCAATTATTACAATCTGGGGCAGAGGAGGAGAACCATGTTCTAGATATGAGAAGCCTGGCTAGGAACAAAACCTTTATCAGCAGTCGGCATTTCATAGGCTGGCAGTTAACCTCCGATAAGTCTCCCAGGACCCATATCCTGGGGGACAAGGGAACGTCAATGTTGAGTTTCCGAGCCAAGTTAGTTTGCACCAATCTCCAATACTTGCCCACCATTGGGCAGTCCCAGAACAGATGTAAATGATCTGCCTCAGGATCTCCACAACGTGGGCAATCAGAGGAGGCTCTAAATCCTCTCCTACATAGCCATATAGGTGTTACGTATATTTTGTGCATAATATTAAATTGTACGACAGTGTGGTTAAAATTATGTGAAACAAAATTTAAACTTTCCCCTATCTTCTCCCAGTCTGGAGGGCCCGCCTCTAAAGGTAAGGTGGACCAAGATCTCTGTCCTGGAGAGAGAACATCCAAAAAAAAAAATTTCATTAAGTGTCTATAGCAATGTGATACTTTAACTTTCGTGACAGCTTTCTTAGAGATTAAATCATGTAAAAATTCAGGAGTATCTACAGTAAATAAGTGACTATTAGAAGTACTAGAAAGTGCTAACCTCAATTGAAAATATGGGTACCAAGCCACCTCACCAACATTTTACTTTGCTTTAGCTCCATAAAGGAGAGAATTTGTCCGCCCCTGACCACTTGGTGCAAGTACTGAACATTTTTGATCCTCCAATACTGCCGACAGTTTGGGTCGTCTAAATTCAAAAGCTTTAAATTGTGCCATAATGGGGTACACATGAGTGATGCCTTAACTCTACACCAACTCCTTATAGCCAACCAAGCCTTTGTGGCCATTCTGCAGAAAAATTTATAACCAATCTGTGTGTTTGATAGATAGTCAGACTCTAGTACGGTGAAAAAAATCAGAAAAACCTGAGTCTTTCACCAGTTTATGTCACGGAACCATGAACCAGACGTACAACAAGAGATAAGTGAAAATAAGAAGGCTTTATTGAAAATAAAGCTGTAAAGCAAAAGTCCAAACGGATAGTGAAACCGAGCAGAGTCCTTGCGAAGCCAGAGGTCAGGAACCAGAAGGGTAGTCAGACGAAGCCAGGATCAGGAACCAGCAGGGTAGTCAGACGAAGCCAGGATCAGGAACCATCATATTGGAACCCTGGATACTATTAAATGCAGACAATACATTGTGACATCATAATGGAATCCTGGATACTATTATCTGCTGACCATACATTGTGACATTATAATGGAACCCTGGATACTATTATATGCTGACAATACATTGTGACATCATAATGGAATCCTGAATACTATTATCTGCTCACCTTACATTGTGACATCATAATGGAATCCTGGATACTATCAACTGCTGACCATATATTGTGACATCATAATGGAACCCTGGATTCTATTTTATGCTGACAATACATTGTGACATCATAATGGAATCCTCAATACTATTTTCTGCTGACCATACATTGTGACATCATAATGGAACCCTGGATACTATCATCTTATTACTATACATTGTGACATCATAATGGTATCCTGGATACTATTATCTCCTGACCATACATTGTGACATCATAATGGAACCCTGGATACTATCACCTGCTGACCATCCATTGTGACATCATAATGGAATCCTGGATACTATCATCTGCTCACCTTAATTTGTGACATCATAATGGAATCCTGGATACTATCACCTGCTGACAATACATTGTGACATCATAATGGAATTCTAAATACTATCACCTGCTGACCATACATTGTGACATCATAATGGAATCCTGAATACTAATATCTGCTGACCATCCATTGTGAAATCATAATAGAACACTGGATACTATTATCTGTTGACCATACATTGTGACATCATAATGGAATCCTGTATGCTATTATCTGCTGACCATCCATTCTGTCATTGGAAATTTTTCAGTATGCATTGAGTTGTAAAATTCTTTGGTATTTTTAGCAAGTTTACATGTTTTACATCTTGTGTATCCACATTTGGAGAACCCAATGTATTTTAACCATGTAGGTGGATTTTTGGGGTGCATGGGAGTATACATGGAGGGGGAGAGCGTTGTACCCAATGCATCAGGTCTTTTAGATACTATCCGGCATCCATGTCTCAGGGTTTCCCTCAAAATATGATCTTCATATAGGATAGGGAGACATCTGTGAATTATATTCTTGATTTCCGCAAATTGTCTGCTGTATGTAAGTACAATTGTTGGTATACTATTATTATTTGTTTGGGGGATATCAGATTTAATATGGTTTTTGTTATTATATTCGTCCATTCGTCCCCTAGTAGCGGAATTGAAATCTTTTTTTACTTTTTTTACTATCTAAGATTATAACTGCATATATATTACTTGGACTAATATTACATCCCGTAACCTAAACAGCACGGTGTGAGCGCTGACATTCCCAGCCAAACATGGCTTTTGCTGCATGTATTGACCGTAAATCCAAAGCGGACAAAGTGTTTTCAACATGTGAATTAATCCCTAGTGATGAAAGCGGCATGAAATTCCAATTACAGGAATTGGAGAGACTTTTAACACATGAGATCAAAATCTGGTGGGACCACACGACCCTGATAAAATATGTGGAAAAGGATATGATACCAAGGGGTCTCAGATTAAAAAAGGTCCCAACCACGATATTCTCAGAGTCATTTGTCTCGAGTTGGAACAAAGCACTGAGCGACTGCTCACTACAATTAATGTCTTTGATCATAGAACATGAGGCAGAGAGACTCATCCACATACACACAGAAATGGACACATGCAAAAATGCCTTAGAAAAATACAAAACATGTGAAAATTTTGCAAAAAAAGAAGAAGAGATCATGATATCCATCAAGGAATTGGAGGATAATATAATGGATATGAAGCACCGCAAATTTCAAAGGGATCTATACGACTATAATAACAACCAAGTATATGAATGGGGGAGAAGGGAAAATCCATATGGTACACCTAAATCTATCTTGAAGAAGAAACACATTAACAAAAAATACACCAAAAATAATAAAAAAAACTCAAATAAACAGGATTTACCTCGCAGGGTCAGTTTCAGTAATTCAGAACCTGAAACCTCTGAATCCTGTGAATCATTGGGAGATGAAATGATGACTGATCCACGCACCTGTGAACTGCACCAGTCAAAACCCTCTTATTATCAGAGAAATAGAAGTAACCGGGACAGACTGGAGCAATCAAAAAACGACACAGAAGGGGGGGCCGCAAACACAAAAAGACCCCACCAGATGTCGACCCGTTTACAGAACAAATGAATGCTGGATCCTCTGAGAGTACTGTGATTTTAGATGTTATAAATCTGTCTGGTCAGGAATTAACCCCCGCCCAGACAAATGTACTCTCCCTTGGTTTGAATTTCGTGCCTAATACAAATTTTGACCCTTTTTCTACTATTATGCAGATGAATAGATTCATTAGGAATCTCACACTGAGAAGGTGCTTCTTTGAGTCTCCCCCTCCACATGAGGATCCAGCGACAAACAAGGATAAAAAAATAGCTGATAATATTTATACCAATTTATCTTTCAAAGAACAACAATCCTTGCTTTGTCTCATGGATCTTCATGGTGAGGGGGAAATACTATATGATGATATTGGACAACATGATTTCATGACCCCTAATAAAAACTACTACCCTTTGAAATACCGTACCACCTGCATGGATACATTTCAAGAAGTAGTAGAGAGTGAATTACTTAGAGTACAGGATTCGATCCCTATTGTCAAAAAACATAATTTGAATACATTACAGAGAACTGCTTTAAAACAATTAGAAGACAATAAAGACCTTGTAATAAAAATGGCGGATAAAGGAGGGTCTGTGGTGGTGCTCGACAGAACATGTTATCACTCACTGATGTTGGGGGTCCTGTCTGACACCACTACTTACCATATCCTCAAACAGAATCCCCTTATAATGTATAAAAAGGAACTGGTCTTAGTTCTAAATAAAGGTTTGGCAAAGGGACATATAACTCAGAAACAATTTGACTTTCTCAATGTTGAACACCCTGTTACTCCCATAATTCACGCTCTCCCTAAGATGCACAAAGGGGTCAACCCTCCGCCATTACGCTCCATAGTATCGGGTATTGGATCCCTAACGGAGAAGTTGGGAGAATGGTTGGACTCAGTGCTACAACCTCTAGTCAAAAGATCGCCAGGATATATAAGAGATACTACCAGTGTACTTAAATATATGTATGATTGCACATGGTCTAAAAAATATACCTGGGTTACACTGGACGTTGTGGCACTGTATCCTTCCATTCCCCACTCATATGCTCTCCTAGCCCTAGAATACAATCTACACAAATATAGTGGCTACTCTGAAATGTTTATCGATTTTGTGTTGGAGGTCACAATGTACCTCCTAACACATAATTATTTTGTATTTGACGAGGTCTTTTATGTCCAGGTCTCGGGTGTTTCTATGGGAGCTAAATTCTCCCCGTCTTTGGCTAACATAGCCATGTCTTTTTGGGAGGAAAATTATGTTTTCTCAGTTGACAATCCGTTCTCTGAGTGTTTGGTCTGGTATGGCAGATACATCGATGATTTGCTCCTCATCTGGGGAGGCGATGTGTCTGCCATACCAGACTTCGCTCGCTATTTGAACCAAAATACATACAATCTTAGGTTTACCTGTGTGCATCATGCCACAACTATTCCATTTCTGGATTTGACTCTGATTGGGGTTGCGGGTCAGGTGGTGTTAACGGAGACCTACCGCAAAGAGGTATCTGGCAACACCATCCTGAGGGCGAATTCCCATCACCCTCTCCATACCATTAAAAGTATCCCTGTCGGTGAATTTATAAGAGCTAGAAGGAACTGCAGTACAGATAAGGCATTCAATGAAGAATGCATGAAGATATGGAGACGTCTTAAAATGCGAGGTTATCCTCAATGGATGCTCCATAGGGGTTTTAAAATTGCCAAAAATAAATCAAGAGCTATATTATTAAACCTCAACCCCAATAAAGAGGGAGAATCAGTAAAAAAAGATTTCAATTCCGCTACTAGGGGACGAATGGACGAATATAATAACAAAAACCATATTAAATCTGATATCCCCCAAACAAATAATAATAGTATACCAACAATTGTACTTACATACAGCAGACAATTTGCGGAAATCAAGAATATAATTCACAGATGTCTCCCTATCCTATATGAAGATCATATTTTGAGGGAAACCCTGAGACATGGATGCCGGATAGTATCTAAAAGACCTGATACATTGGGTACAACGCTCTCCCCCTCCATGTATACTCCCATGCACCCCAAAAATCCACCTACATGGTTAAAATACATTGGGTTCTCCAAATGTGGATACACAAGATGTAAAACATGTAAAGTTGCTAAAAATACCAAAGAATTTTACAACTCAATGCATACTGAAAAATTTCCAATTAAAAGTTTTATAAACTGCAATACAATAGGAGTCATATATGCCATTAATTGTACATCTTGTGATCTGACATATGTCGGTTGCACCAGCAGGAAATTCAAAGATCGACTGCGTGAACACCTCAATTATATACTGAACCCAATAGCTACAGGAGTCTCTAATGCAGCACATCACTTTATAGATGTTCATAACCGTAATATAGATACATTTAGTACCTTTGCTTTCGAACGGGTTACAATGTCTCAAAGAGGGGGTAATATTAAACAAAAAATCCTCCTCAGGGAAGCTTTTTGGATTTGGAGACTGAACACAAGATTTCCATACGGTCTCAATCTCAAAAAAGAATTAATGTACTTGTATTAATATCTACATGCAGCATAACCAAGGTTTTGCCTTGTTTTTACACATACCCATATATATATTTTTTATGGTTATTTTTTAATTTTTGTGTGCACTATCTCTGAAGTTCATGATTGAGTCACTGCTTAACTGGTGTATGGGCCTGACATGCACATAATTATAAGAGATTTTCCCTATGAGGGTCATGTATATTATATTTGAGACACCAATATTGTGATGGTATGCCTGTCCTGCTGCGCTTTAATTGTGCGCTCCAGCACATATGCACACTGTTTGTTTGTATAATGCCGGCCTATAAACTCTAAAGACAGGCATTATCCGTTGGTGTACTTCTCATGGTCTCTTTCTGAATCAACATTTCTCTCCCTTTTTTTTTCCTTCACGATCTCTTCAGAGATTATGTCTGGACAGACATTTAAAATATCAAAATGTAGTTGAATTATGGATGGGAATGGAAATAGAGAAATAAGGATATGAAAAGACATAGGATGATGACAACAGTATCCAAATGTGTCCTGTCAGTAGATCAATAAAAAAAATTTTTTTTAATCTAGACCAAAACCACAGGTAACAGAAATAAAATGTATGGCATCTGTCTATTCCTTAAAGAGAAATATAATACATCCACAAATTCTGTTTTAGACCGATGCTATACATATTTCTTTCATAGTACTAAGTTATCATCATATTGAATCACTAAGTTGCCTTTATATGAAACGGTCTGTATCTTGGAGTGTAGGGCACTGTTCACATGAAACAGAATTTCCTTTCCCTCTTTTTAGCAAGATAGATGTGAATACAAATTGATGATTTGTCTCAGGTGAACTGGCAATGTGATTAGTGATTTTCGAACACACTATAATTATATCAATGTGCTTAAACTTGCCATGAATCTAAGTGTTTGTTCACACTCTGCGTTATTTTTGCTCAGAATTACTGGATGATTCTGGACTTGCTCAATTACAAAAGATCATGATATATGTGGGATTCATGGACACAGGACTACAGCAAACCACCAGCCCTAACCCATGGGAATTTGAATGACATTTTGCACATTTGGATCCATTTTTTTAGTTTGCTGAATTTACTTTCTAGCATGCGTCTCTCCTCCTTTTTCCTTTTTTTTATACATCCAGTGGACAATATTATGTTACCCATACTATGCCAGGTTGGAAAAAGATGTGATAATATCATGAATTCTTCCTTTCCATTTAAATAATAATTTTTATGAGGAAATAGTGACACAATTTTATATTTTGTATTAGTTTTTCTAAAGTATTGTGGGGTGTCAAAAATCTTTGTATGTCACAGGTGAATATGTTTGCACAGGTGTCTTGTGTGATCCGGACTGATTATTTTACCTGCCCTGGATTTCAATGTCCCTCCCTGTGGGCGGACACTCCAGAGGTGAGCCCTATTTCAGCCCGGCACACACCAGACGCCATAGATCATGACTAAGGACAACATCGTCCGAAACGCGTAGATCGTGGGGACAAGTGGGTCATTGTGTCACTGTCGCTGTATGCACCGATATGCTGGTGATTTGAATAAAGACCGGGAATTTTTTCATTACGTCCTTCTGGTGCTGGAGCATTTCTTTCATCGTGCAAATACATTGTGACATCATAATGGAATCCTCAATACTATTTTCTGCTGACCATACATTGTGACATCATAATGGAACCCTGGATACTATCATCTTATTACTATACATTGTGACATCATAATGGTATTCTGGATACTATTATCTCCTGACCATACATTGTGACATCATAATGGAACCCTGGATACTATTATATGCTGACAATACATTGTGACATCATAATGGAATCCTGAATACTATTATCTGCTCACCTTACATTGTGACATCATAATGGAATCCTGGATACTATCAACTGCTGACCATATATTGTGACATCATAATGGAACCCTGGATTCTATTTTATGCTGACAATACATTGTGACATCATAATGGAATCCTCAATACTATTTTCTGCTGACCATACATTGTGACATCATAATGGAACCCTGGATACTATCATCTTATTACTATACATTGTGACATCATAATGGTATTCTGGATACTATTATCTCCTGACCATACATTGTGATATCATAATGGAACCCTGGATACTATTATATGCTGACAATACATTGTGACATCATAATGGAATCCTGGATACTATTATCTGCTCACCTTACATTGTGACATCATAATGGAATCCTGGATACTATCACCTGCTGACTATACATTGTGACATCATAATGGAATCCTGAATACTATTTTTATTTTTATTTTTTATTTTTTTTGCAAATACAATTAATATAGAAAATAACCAAAGTGATAAGATCATACCCAACCCACCCCGCGAACCCCTTTCCCCCCCACCTTGCAGGAAAAAAAAGGGGAAAAGGGGGAAGCCGGATTAATTAACCATGTCCCAATTCTTCCACAGTTTGCTCCACCCTAAGTAGGATCCTCTTTGTTTATACAGAATCCTCTCATAGCTTTTCACTTTCTCAACCAAACCCAACCAATTATTACAATCTGGGGCAGAGGAGGAGAACCATGTTCTAGATATGAGAAGCCTGGCTAGGAACAAAACCTTTATCAGCAGTCGGCATTTCATAGGCTGGCAGTTAACCTCCGATAAGTCTCCCAGGACCCATATCCTGGGGGACAAGGGAACGTCAATGTTGAGTTTCCGAGCCAAGTTAGTTTGCACCAATCTCCAATACTTGCCCACCATTGGGCAGTCCCAGAACAGATGTAAATGATCTGCCTCAGGATCTCCACAACGTGGGCAATCAGAGGAGGCTCTAAATCCTCTCCTACATAGCCATATAGGTGTTACGTATATTTTGTGCATAATATTAAATTGTACGACAGTGTGGTTAAAATTATGTGAAACAAAATTTAAACTTTCCCCTATCTTCTCCCAGTCTGGAGGGCCCGCCTCTAAAGGTAAGGTGGACCAAGATCTCTGTCCTGGAGAGAGAACATCCAAAAAAAAAAATTTCATTAAGTGTCTATAGCAATGTGATACTTTAACTTTCGTGACAGCTTTCTTAGAGATTAAATCATGTAAAAATTCAGGAGTATCTACAGTAAATAAGTGACTATTAGAAGTACTAGAAAGTGCTAACCTCAATTGAAAATATGGGTACCAAGCCACCTCACCAACATTTTACTTTTGCTTTAGCTCCATAAAGGAGAGAATTTGTCCGCCCCTGACCACTTGGTGCAAGTACTGAACATTTTTGATCCTCCAATACTGCCGACAGTTTGGGTCGTCTAAATTCAAAAGCTTTAAATTGTGCCATAATGGGGTACACATGAGTGATGCCTTAACTCTACACCAACTCCTTATAGCCAACCAAGCCTTTGTGGCCATTCTGCAGAAAAATTTATAACCAATCTGTGTGTTTGATAGATAGTCAGACTCTAGTACGGTGAAAAAAATCAGAAAAACCTGAGTCTTTCACCAGTTTATGTCACGGAACCATGAACCAGACGTACAACAAGAGATAAGTGAAAATAAGAAGGCTTTATTGAAAATAAAGCTGTAAAGCAAAAGTCCAAACGGATAGTGAAACCGAGCAGAGTCCTTGCGAAGCCAGAGGTCAGGAACCAGAAGGGTAGTCAGACGAAGCCAGGATCAGGAACCAGCAGGGTAGTCAGACGAAGCCAGGATCAGGAACCATCATATTGGAACCCTGGATACTATTAAATGCAGACAATACATTGTGACATCATAATGGAATCCTGGATACTATTATCTGCTGACCATACATTGTGACATTATAATGGAACCCTGGATACTATTATATGCTGACAATACATTGTGACATCATAATGGAATCCTGAATACTATTATCTGCTCACCTTACATTGTGACATCATAATGGAATCCTGGATACTATCAACTGCTGACCATATATTGTGACATCATAATGGAACCCTGGATTCTATTTTATGCTGACAATACATTGTGACATCATAATGGAATCCTCAATACTATTTTCTGCTGACCATACATTGTGACATCATAATGGAACCCTGGATACTATCATCTTATTACTATACATTGTGACATCATAATGGTATCCTGGATACTATTATCTCCTGACCATACATTGTGACATCATAATGGAACCCTGGATACTATCACCTGCTGACCATCCATTGTGACATCATAATGGAATCCTGGATACTATCATCTGCTCACCTTAATTTGTGACATCATAATGGAATCCTGGATACTATCACCTGCTGACAATACATTGTGACATCATAATGGAATTCTAAATACTATCACCTGCTGACCATACATTGTGACATCATAATGGAATCCTGAATACTAATATCTGCTGACCATCCATTGTGAAATCATAATAGAACACTGGATACTATTATCTGTTGACCATACATTGTGACATCATAATGGAATCCTGTATGCTATTATCTGCTGACCATCCATTCTGTCATTGGAAATTTTTCAGTATGCATTGAGTTGTAAAATTCTTTGGTATTTTTAGCAAGTTTACATGTTTTACATCTTGTGTATCCACATTTGGAGAACCCAATGTATTTTAACCATGTAGGTGGATTTTTGGGGTGCATGGGAGTATACATGGAGGGGGAGAGCGTTGTACCCAATGCATCAGGTCTTTTAGATACTATCCGGCATCCATGTCTCAGGGTTTCCCTCAAAATATGATCTTCATATAGGATAGGGAGACATCTGTGAATTATATTCTTGATTTCCGCAAATTGTCTGCTGTATGTAAGTACAATTGTTGGTATACTATTATTATTTGTTTGGGGGATATCAGATTTAATATGGTTTTTGTTATTATATTCGTCCATTCGTCCCCTAGTAGCGGAATTGAAATCTTTTTTTACTTTTTTTACTATCTAAGATTATAACTGCATATATATTACTTGGACTAATATTACATCCCGTAACCTAAACAGCACGGTGTGAGCGCTGACATTCCCAGCCAAACATGGCTTTTGCTGCATGTATTGACCGTAAATCCAAAGCGGACAAAGTGTTTTCAACATGTGAATTAATCCCTAGTGATGAAAGCGGCATGAAATTCCAATTACAGGAATTGGAGAGACTTTTAACACATGAGATCAAAATCTGGTGGGACCACACGACCCTGATAAAATATGTGGAAAAGGATATGATACCAAGGGGTCTCAGATTAAAAAAGGTCCCAACCACGATATTCTCAGAGTCATTTGTCTCGAGTTGGAACAAAGCACTGAGCGACTGCTCACTACAATTAATGTCTTTGATCATAGAACATGAGGCAGAGAGACTCATCCACATACACACAGAAATGGACACATGCAAAAATGCCTTAGAAAAATACAAAACATGTGAAAATTTTGCAAAAAAAGAAGAAGAGATCATGATATCCATCAAGGAATTGGAGGATAATATAATGGATATGAAGCACCGCAAATTTCAAAGGGATCTATACGACTATAATAACAACCAAGTATATGAATGGGGGAGAAGGGAAAATCCATATGGTACACCTAAATCTATCTTGAAGAAGAAACACATTAACAAAAAATACACCAAAAATAATAAAAAAAACTCAAATAAACAGGATTTACCTCGCAGGGTCAGTTTCAGTAATTCAGAACCTGAAACCTCTGAATCCTGTGAATCATTGGGAGATGAAATGATGACTGATCCACGCACCTGTGAACTGCACCAGTCAAAACCCTCTTATTATCAGAGAAATAGAAGTAACCGGGACAGACTGGAGCAATCAAAAAACGACACAGAAGGGGGGGCCGCAAACACAAAAAGACCCCACCAGATGTCGACCCGTTTACAGAACAAATGAATGCTGGATCCTCTGAGAGTACTGTGATTTTAGATGTTATAAATCTGTCTGGTCAGGAATTAACCCCCGCCCAGACAAATGTACTCTCCCTTGGTTTGAATTTCGTGCCTAATACAAATTTTGACCCTTTTTCTACTATTATGCAGATGAATAGATTCATTAGGAATCTCACACTGAGAAGGTGCTTCTTTGAGTCTCCCCCTCCACATGAGGATCCAGCGACAAACAAGGATAAAAAAATAGCTGATAATATTTATACCAATTTATCTTTCAAAGAACAACAATCCTTGCTTTGTCTCATGGATCTTCATGGTGAGGGGGAAATACTATATGATGATATTGGACAACATGATTTCATGACCCCTAATAAAAACTACTACCCTTTGAAATACCGTACCACCTGCATGGATACATTTCAAGAAGTAGTAGAGAGTGAATTACTTAGAGTACAGGATTCGATCCCTATTGTCAAAAAACATAATTTGAATACATTACAGAGAACTGCTTTAAAACAATTAGAAGACAATAAAGACCTTGTAATAAAAATGGCGGATAAAGGAGGGTCTGTGGTGGTGCTCGACAGAACATGTTATCACTCACTGATGTTGGGGGTCCTGTCTGACACCACTACTTACCATATCCTCAAACAGAATCCCCTTATAATGTATAAAAAGGAACTGGTCTTAGTTCTAAATAAAGGTTTGGCAAAGGGACATATAACTCAGAAACAATTTGACTTTCTCAATGTTGAACACCCTGTTACTCCCATAATTCACGCTCTCCCTAAGATGCACAAAGGGGTCAACCCTCCGCCATTACGCCCCATAGTATCGGGTATTGGATCCCTAACGGAGAAGTTGGGAGAATGGTTGGACTCAGTGCTACAACCTCTAGTCAAAAGATCGCCAGGATATATAAGAGATACTACCAGTGTACTTAAATATATGTATGATTGCACATGGTCTAAAAAATATACCTGGGTTACACTGGACGTTGTGGCACTGTATCCTTCCATTCCCCACTCATATGCTCTCCTAGCCCTAGAATACAATCTACACAAATATAGTGGCTACTCTGAAATGTTTATCGATTTTGTGTTGGAGGTCACAATGTACCTCCTAACACATAATTATTTTGTATTTGACGAGGTCTTTTATGTCCAGGTCTCGGGTGTTTCTATGGGAGCTAAATTCTCCCCGTCTTTGGCTAACATAGCCATGTCTTTTTGGGAGGAAAATTATGTTTTCTCAGTTGACAATCCGTTCTCTGAGTGTTTGGTCTGGTATGGCAGATACATCGATGATTTGCTCCTCATCTGGGGAGGCGATGTGTCTGCCATACCAGACTTCGCTCGCTATTTGAACCAAAATACATACAATCTTAGGTTTACCTGTGTGCATCATGCCACAACTATTCCATTTCTGGATTTGACTCTGATTGGGGTTGCGGGTCAGGTGGTGTTAACGGAGACCTACCGCAAAGAGGTATCTGGCAACACCATCCTGAGGGCGAATTCCCATCACCCTCTCCATACCATTAAAAGTATCCCTGTCGGTGAATTTATAAGAGCTAGAAGGAACTGCAGTACAGATAAGGCATTCAATGAAGAATGCATGAAGATATGGAGACGTCTTAAAATGCGAGGTTATCCTCAATGGATGCTCCATAGGGGTTTTAAAATTGCCAAAAATAAATCAAGAGCTATATTATTAAACCTCAACCCCAATAAAGAGGGAGAATCAGTAAAAAAAGATTTCAATTCCGCTACTAGGGGACGAATGGACGAATATAATAACAAAAACCATATTAAATCTGATATCCCCCAAACAAATAATAATAGTATACCAACAATTGTACTTACATACAGCAGACAATTTGCGGAAATCAAGAATATAATTCACAGATGTCTCCCTATCCTATATGAAGATCATATTTTGAGGGAAACCCTGAGACATGGATGCCGGATAGTATCTAAAAGACCTGATACATTGGGTACAACGCTCTCCCCCTCCATGTATACTCCCATGCACCCCAAAAATCCACCTACATGGTTAAAATACATTGGGTTCTCCAAATGTGGATACACAAGATGTAAAACATGTAAAGTTGCTAAAAATACCAAAGAATTTTACAACTCAATGCATACTGAAAAATTTCCAATTAAAAGTTTTATAAACTGCAATACAATAGGAGTCATATATGCCATTAATTGTACATCTTGTGATCTGACATATGTCGGTTGCACCAGCAGGAAATTCAAAGATCGACTGCGTGAACACCTCAATTATATACTGAACCCAATAGCTACAGGAGTCTCTAATGCAGCACATCACTTTATAGATGTTCATAACCGTAATATAGATACATTTAGTACCTTTGCTTTCGAACGGGTTACAATGTCTCAAAGAGGGGGTAATATTAAACAAAAAATCCTCCTCAGGGAAGCTTTTTGGATTTGGAGACTGAACACAAGATTTCCATACGGTCTCAATCTCAAAAAAGAATTAATGTACTTGTATTAATATCTACATGCAGCATAACCAAGGTTTTGCCTTGTTTTTACACATACCCATATATATATTTTTTATGGTTATTTTTTAATTTTTGTGTGCACTATCTCTGAAGTTCATGATTGAGTCACTGCTTAACTGGTGTATGGGCCTGACATGCACATAATTATAAGAGATTTTCCCTATGAGGGTCATGTATATTATATTTGAGACACCAATATTGTGATGGTATGCCTGTCCTGCTGCGCTTTAATTGTGCGCTCCAGCACATATGCACACTGTTTGTTTGTATAATGCCGGCCTATAAACTCTAAAGACAGGCATTATCCGTTGGTGTACTTCTCATGGTCTCTTTCTGAATCAACATTTCTCTCCCTTTTTTTTTCCTTCACGATCTCTTCAGAGATTATGTCTGGACAGACATTTAAAATATCAAAATGTAGTTGAATTATGGATGGGAATGGAAATAGAGAAATAAGGATATGAAAAGACATAGGATGATGACAACAGTATCCAAATGTGTCCTGTCAGTAGATCAATAAAAAAAAATTTTTTTAATCTAGACCAAAACCACAGGTAACAGAAATAAAATGTATGGCATCTGTCTATTCCTTAAAGAGAAATATAATACATCCACAAATTCTGTTTTAGACCGATGCTATACATATTTCTTTCATAGTACTAAGTTATCATCATATTGAATCACTAAGTTGCCTTTATATGAAACGGTCTGTATCTTGGAGTGTAGGGCACTGTTCACATGAAACAGAATTTCCTTTCCCTCTTTTTAGCAAGATAGATGTGAATACAAATTGATGATTTGTCTCAGGTGAACTGGCAATGTGATTAGTGATTTTCGAACACACTATAATTATATCAATGTGCTTAAACTTGCCATGAATCTAAGTGTTTGTTCACACTCTGCGTTATTTTTGCTCAGAATTACTGGATGATTCTGGACTTGCTCAATTACAAAAGATCATGATATATGTGGGATTCATGGACACAGGACTACAGCAAACCACCAGCCCTAACCCATGGGAATTTGAATGACATTTTGCACATTTGGATCCATTTTTTTAGTTTGCTGAATTTACTTTCTAGCATGCGTCTCTCCTCCTTTTTCCTTTTTTTTATACATCCAGTGGACAATATTATGTTACCCATACTATGCCAGGTTGGAAAAAGATGTGATAATATCATGAATTCTTCCTTTCCATTTAAATAATAATTTTTATGAGGAAATAGTGACACAATTTTATATTTTGTATTAGTTTTTCTAAAGTATTGTGGGGTGTCAAAAATCTTTGTATGTCACAGGTGAATATGTTTGCACAGGTGTCTTGTGTGATCCGGACTGATTATTTTACCTGCCCTGGATTTCAATGTCCCTCCCTGTGGGCGGACACTCCAGAGGTGAGCCCTATTTCAGCCCGGCACACACCAGACGCCATAGATCATGACTAAGGACAACATCGTCCGAAACGCGTAGATCGTGGGGACAAGTGGGTCATTGTGTCACTGTCGCTGTATGCACCGATATGCTGGTGATTTGAATAAAGACCGGGAATTTTTTCATTACGTCCTTCTGGTGCTGGAGCATTTCTTTCATCGTGCAAATACATTGTGACATCATAATGGAATCCTCAATACTATTTTCTGCTGACCATACATTGTGACATCATAATGGAACCCTGGATACTATCATCTTATTACTATACATTGTGACATCATAATGGTATTCTGGATACTATTATCTCCTGACCATACATTGTGACATCATAATGGAACCCTGGATACTATTATATGCTGACAATACATTGTGACATCATAATGGAATCCTGAATACTATTATCTGCTCACCTTACATTGTGACATCATAATGGAATCCTGGATACTATCAACTGCTGACCATATATTGTGACATCATAATGGAACCCTGGATTCTATTTTATGCTGACAATACATTGTGACATCATAATGGAATCCTCAATACTATTTTCTGCTGACCATACATTGTGACATCATAATGGAACCCTGGATACTATCATCTTATTACTATACATTGTGACATCATAATGGTATTCTGGATACTATTATCTCCTGACCATACATTGTGATATCATAATGGAACCCTGGATACTATTATATGCTGACAATACATTGTGACATCATAATGGAATCCTGGATACTATTATCTGCTCACCTTACATTGTGACATCATAATGGAATCCTGGATACTATCACCTGCTGACTATACATTGTGACATCATAATGGAATCCTGAATACTATTTTTATTTTTATTTTTTATTTTTTTTGCAAATACAATTAATATAGAAAATAACCAAAGTGATAAGATCATACCCAACCCACCCCGCGAACCCCTTTCCCCCCACCTTGCAGGAAAAAAAAGGGGAAAAGGGGGAAGCCGGATTAATTAACCATGTCCCAATTCTTCCACAGTTTGCTCCACCCTAAGTAGGATCCTCTTTGTTTATACAGAATCCTCTCATAGCTTTTCACTTTCTCAACCAAACCCAACCAATTATTACAATCTGGGGCAGAGGAGGAGAACCATGTTCTAGATATGAGAAGCCTGGCTAGGAACAAAACCTTTATCAGCAGTCGGCATTTCATAGGCTGGCAGTTAACCTCCGATAAGTCTCCCAGGACCCATATCCTGGGGGACAAGGGAACGTCAATGTTGAGTTTCCGAGCCAAGTTAGTTTGCACCAATCTCCAATACTTGCCCACCATTGGGCAGTCCCAGAACAGATGTAAATGATCTGCCTCAGGATCTCCACAACGTGGGCAATCAGAGGAGGCTCTAAATCCTCTCCTACATAGCCATATAGGTGTTACGTATATTTTGTGCATAATATTAAATTGTACGACAGTGTGGTTAAAATTATGTGAAACAAAATTTAAACTTTCCCCTATCTTCTCCCAGTCTGGAGGGCCCGCCTCTAAAGGTAAGGTGGACCAAGATCTCTGTCCTGGAGAGAGAACATCCAAAAAAAAAAATTTCATTAAGTGTCTATAGCAATGTGATACTTTAACTTTCGTGACAGCTTTCTTAGAGATTAAATCATGTAAAAATTCAGGAGTATCTACAGTAAATAAGTGACTATTAGAAGTACTAGAAAGTGCTAACCTCAATTGAAAATATGGGTACCAAGCCACCTCACCAACATTTTACTTTTGCTTTAGCTCCATAAAGGAGAGAATTTGTCCGCCCCTGACCACTTGGTGCAAGTACTGAACATTTTTGATCCTCCAATACTGCCGACAGTTTGGGTCGTCTAAATTCAAAAGCTTTAAATTGTGCCATAATGGGGTACACATGAGTGATGCCTTAACTCTACACCAACTCCTTATAGCCAACCAAGCCTTTGTGGCCATTCTGCAGAAAAATTTATAACCAATCTGTGTGTTTGATAGATAGTCAGACTCTAGTACGGTGAAAAAAATCAGAAAAACCTGAGTCTTTCACCAGTTTATGTCACGGAACCATGAACCAGACGTACAACAAGAGATAAGTGAAAATAAGAAGGCTTTATTGAAAATAAAGCTGTAAAGCAAAAGTCCAAACGGATAGTGAAACCGAGCAGAGTCCTTGCGAAGCCAGAGGTCAGGAACCAGAAGGGTAGTCAGACGAAGCCAGGATCAGGAACCAGCAGGGTAGTCAGACGAAGCCAGGATCAGGAACCAGCAGGGTAGTCAGACGAAGCCAGGATCAGGAACCAGAAGCAGCAGCAGTCTTAGAAGCATGTGAACACAAGAGGACCAAGCAAGGAACTGAAGCCACAGACCTCCTATATATATGAGCTAGGCATCCAGCTCCTCCCAGGGGAAGGAGGAGCCGCAGGGTGGAAGGCTACAAGAAACCCAGAAACCTAAGATGGCCGCCAGCACATGTCAAACGAAGGAGAGCAGCAAGCAGGTAAGACCATGACAGTACCTCCCCCTCAAGGGCCCCTCCTCCGCGGAGCACAAAACGGTTTCTGAGGGAAGCGTGCGTGGAAGGCTCGGAGCAAGGCAGGAGCATGGACATCTGCGGAGGGAACCCAGGAACGCTCCTCTGGACCATAACCACGCCAATGGACCAAAAACTGCAACCGACCGCGGACCAGGCGTGAGTCCAGGATATTGCTCACCTCATATTCCTCACGATTGCCCACTTGGACCGGACGAGGCCGAGGAACCGAGGAAGTGAAACGATTACACACCAGTGGCTTCAACAGGGAGACATGAAACACGTTGGAGATCCGCATGCCAGGAGGAAGCGCAAGGGCATAGGCTACCGGGTTTACCCTGCGAAGCACTCGGAAGGGACCAACAAAGCGAGGCGCCAGCTTGGGAGTGGGCACTCGAAGGTTGAGGTTGCGGGTGGACAACCATACACGGTCTCCGACCTGGTAGGAAGGAGCAGGCGCTCGTCTGCGATCAGCCTGGAGTCTCTGGCGCTGCGCAGAGACCTCAAGGGACTTCTGGATCTGTACCCAAGAAGCACGTAGGACGGAAAGGTGATCCTCCACAGCCGGAATATCCTGGGGAGAGAATACCTCCGGTAACACGGCAGGTTGGAACCCATAATTGGCCATGAAGGGAGACGTCCCAGAGGAAGAGTTCACTGCCGTGTTCCTGGCAAACTCAGCCCAAGGCAGGAGGTCAACCCAATTGTCTTGGTGATCGGAGACATAGCAACGAAGGAATTGCTCCAAGGCCTGATTGGATCGTTCTGCGGCCCCATTGGACTGAGGGTGGTAGGCCGAGGAGAAGGAGAGATGAATCCCCAACTGGGAGCAAAAGGCGCGCCAGAACCTGGACACAAACTGACTCCCCCGATCCGACACAATCTCCTTAGGCAAACCGTGCAACCGGAAGACCTCCCTGGCAAAAATCGTGGCCAACTCTTGTGCAGAGGGTAACTTCTTGAGAGGAACACAGTGGCACATTTTGGAAAACCGATCCACAATCATGAGAATGACCGTATGGCCTCGGGATGCAGGGAGGTCCACAATGAAATCCATCCCCAGGTGTGACCATGGGCGCTCCCCGGTGGCTATGGGTTGCAGAAGGCCCAACGGAAGGTGCCGAGGGGACTTACTCTGGGCACAAACGGAGCATGCCGCTACATATGCGGCGATGTCGGAACGTAGGGAAGGCCACCAGAACAGACGTGAAACAGCCCAGGACAGCTGATTCTTTCCAGGATGCCCCGCGGTCTTGGAGTTATGGTAGGTTCGCAACAACCGAGTGCGCAACTCCTCAGGCACAAAACATCTGCCGTTGGGTCTCCCAGAGGGAGCACCAGATTGAGCCGCCAAAATCTGCTCACCCAGGGGAGAGGTCAGGCTGGTGCGAATGGCGGCCAGGATCTGATTCGGAGGTATGACCGAAGTCGGAATCGACTCCTCCCTGGACAGCTCGGAGTACTGCCGTGATAAGGCATCCGCCCTGATGTTCTTGGAACCGGGTAGGTAGGAGACCACGTAATTAAAACGTGACAAGAACAGAGCCCATCTGGCCTGACGTGGTGTCATCTCTTGGCCTCAGAAAGGTAGGTCAGATTCTTGTGGTCCGTCAGGATGAGAACCGGAACCACCGAACCCTCGAGCAAGTGCCTCCATTCTTTAAGGGCCTGCACGATGGCCAATAACTCCCTGTCACCAATCTGATAGTTGCACTCCGCGGAAGACAGTTTCCGGGAGTAAAACCCACAAGGAAGCAGAGGACCCTCTGGTGTTCTACGCTGAGACAGAAGGGCGCCTACTCCCGTCTCAGACGCGTCCACCTCGAGGACAAAGGGCAACCCAGGGTTGGGATGCGACAGAATCGGAGCCGACACAAAGGCGGACTTTAGGGCCTCAAAAGCTCGGATGGCCTCGAGCGGCCAGACCTGGGAATTACTGCCCTTCCTGGTCAGATCCGTGAGAGGCTTGGCCAGCATGGAAAAGTCCCTGATGAACTTCCGATAATAATTGGCGAAGCCCAAAAAGTGCTGCAGGGAACGAAGACCACTGGGCTGGGGCCACTGTAAGACAGCCGAAACCTTCTCAGGATCCATGGAGAACCCCTCAGCGGAAATGATGTAACCTAAGAAGGTTACCTGGGATCGGTGAAATTCGCATTTCTCAAGCTTACCGAACAGCTTGTTCTCTCGTAACCGTTGCAACACTCGTCTGACATCCAGAATGTGGGCCTCCATGGATTCAGAATATACCAAGATGTCATCCAAATAGACTACCACACACTGCTGCAACAGGTCACGGAAAACATCGTTGATGAATTCCTGAAAGACTGCGGGCGCATTGCACAACCCAAAGGGCATAACCAAGGATTCGTAATGACCGGTCCTGGTGTTAAACGCGGTCTTCCACTCATCGCCCGCCTTGATCCTTACCAGGTTATATGCCGCCCTCAGGTCGAGTTTGGTAAAGACCGTGGCCCCTTTAAGGCGATCGAACAGCTCGGAAATCAAGGGTATCGGGTAAGCGTTCTTGATCGTGATGCGATTGAGACCCCTGTAATCGATGCAAGGCCTCAACTCACCGCCCTTCTTTTTCACAAAGAAAAATCCAGCCCCTGCCGGGGACGAAGATTTGCGAATGTGTCCGCGTGAAAGCGCCTCCCTCACGTACTCCTCCATGGCCTCATTCTCCGCTACCGACAGTGGATAGACTTTGCCACGAGGAGGAACGGCACCAGATTGTAACTCTATGGCACAATCGTATGGGCGGTGCGGAGGTAGGGCAACCGCGCGCACCTTATCGAATACATCCCGGTACTCCTCGTATTCAGGAGGCAACAGAGAGTCCGAGGAAGTACACAGCAACTTGACAGACCCATGGATGCAACTAGCCCCACACTGCGGTGACCACGAGAGGATCTCGACCGATCTCCAATCGAAAGTCGGATTATGCTTCTGGAGCCAGGGGTACCCCAAGACCACCGAGTAGTGTGGAGACGAAATAACCTGGAGGCAGACCGACTCTCTGTGAACGGCACCAATGGCTATCCCCACTGGAAGGGTCTCATGAGTCACGTGTGGCGGCAGAAGGGGTCTGCCGTCTATCGCCTCAAGAGCCAGTGGGGAACCTCGAGCCTGCAGAGGAATGGAATTGGCGGCAGCGAACACACTATCAATGAACAAACCACCAGCACCAGAGTCCACCAATGCCTGGGTCGTCACCGAGCCCCCGACCCAGGAGAGGACAACAGTGATCAGTGGTTTGTCAACACGGGAAACCGGGGACGAGGAGACTCCACCCAAGATCTGCCCCCGACAGGATCTCAGGGTACGAGCGTTTCCCGGACGGTTCGGACATGCCAACCGAAAATGCCCACCGAGACCACAGTACATGCATCGGCCCTCGCGTCTCCGGAGTGCCCTCTCCCCCTCGGACAGGCGAGCAAACCCCAGCTGCATGGGTTCACCCCCAGACAAGTCATCCCCAGGAGGCGTGGGAGGAGAGGGAGGCACGGGTGGGACAGCAAACGTAGGCACCAATCTGTTAAAAGACCTCCGCAGGTTCTCCTTAAAGGAAGGTCTCTCCCTGAGTCTGGTGTCAATCAAAATCAGGAAAGAAATAAGAGACTCGAGCTCAACTGGTAGGTCCTTAGCTGCAACCTCATCCTTCAAGGCATCCGAGAGACCATGAGAGAAAGCAGCGACCAGAGCCTCATTATTCCAGCCCACCTCTGCTGCCAGGGTACGAAACTCAATGGCGTATTCAGCTACGGATCGTGAACCCTGTCTGATGGACATAAGGAGCTTCGCAGCAGAGGCAGCACGAGCCGGCACATCGAATACCTTCCGAAGAGAAGCAACAAAACCGGAGAACTCGGCAACCACCGGATTGTTGTTCTCCCATAAAGGGCTGGCCCAGGCCAAGGCCTTGTCCGAGAGCAGCGAGATCAAGAAGCCCACCTTTGATCTCTCAGTAGGAAAGGCATGTGGCAGCAACTCGAAATAAATGCCCACCTGGTTAAGGAAACCTCGGCACTGAGTTGGCTCTCCCCCAAAGCGCTGTGGAAGAGGGGCAGAACCGGTCATACCCCGAAACACCGCAGGCGCAACAACAGGTGTCGGGGTAGACTCTGGCGCAACAACCGGAGCGGCAGTAGGAGCGAGCCCAGGAGCGACAACCGACCCATCGGCAACGGGAGCGAAATGAGCCGTGCGTTCAAGCAGGGTTTGCAACGCCACAGCGAACCGACCCAACATGTGATCCTGCTGATCAAGTCTGGCAACCAGCGTGGGTAGCGAGGATGGCCCTGTACCGTCAGAATTCATGGCTTGGTCCTAATGTCACGGAACCATGAACCAGACGTACAACAAGAGATAAGTGAAAATAAGAAGGCTTTATTGAAAATAAAGCTGTAAAGCAAAAGTCCAAACGGATAGTGAAACCGAGCAGAGTCCTTGCGAAGCCAGAGGTCAGGAACCAGAAGGGTAGTCAGACGAAGCCAGGATCAGGAACCAGCAGGGTAGTCAGACGAAGCCAGGATCAGGAACCAGCAGGGTAGTCAGACGAAGCCAGGATCAGGAACCAGAAGCAGCAGCAGTCTTAGAAGCATGTGAACACAAGAGGACCAAGCAAGGAACTGAAGCCACAGACCTCCTATATATATGAGCTAGGCATCCAGCTCCTCCCAGGGGAAGGAGGAGCCGCAGGGTGGAAGGCTACAAGAAACCCAGAAACCTAAGATGGCCGCCAGCACATGTCAAACGAAGGAGAGCAGCAAGCAGGTAAGACCATGACAGTTTACAACAGAAATTGCTATTTTCCCAATCATTAAAAAGGCAAAGTTGGGAGGCCACAAAGTAACCCCTAAAATAGGGGAGGTTGAGACCTCCCTGATTTTAGGGCATAGAAAAGTAGAGCACCTTCAATTTCACGCGCTTCCTCCCCCATAATAAATCGTTAAGCATCCGCTCTATCAATCTAAAATATTTGTCCTCAATCCATACAGGCGAGTTGAGCAGGACGTAAAGAACCTGGGGCAGCACTACCATTTTTATTAATGAAATTCTGTCCGCTCTTGCAGGCAGAATTTTTTGCCATATCTTAATTTTAGCTCTCAACTTTATCAACAAAGGAATCAAGTTGAGTTGTAGATATTCCTGAAGTTTGGCAGAAACTGTTATCCCCAGGTACTTTATTGAGTCAGAGATCGATAGCCGATTATCCCAATCTCCTCGCAACTTGTCTATAGGGAGGAGGACGGTCTTCTCCCAGTTGACCTCCAGGCCAGACGAGTCGGAAAAAAGCCCAACCAATTCCATTATACGAGGAAGGGTGTTTTATGTTTGATGAATAAACAACAGGATGTCGTCTGCGTAGAGGGATACGCGATCATGCTTCCCCATTATACCAAAGCCGGCCACTCTCGAGTCCTGCCTTATGCTGGCTGCTAAGGGTTCAATATATATATTAAATAGAAGAGGGGAAAGGGGACAGCCTTGACGGGTGCATCTTCCTAAAATAAAGCTCTCTGTCATCGTATCGTTAATCCTGATCCTAGCAGCTGGGGAGTTATATAATAGCTGAACCATCGCCATAAATCTGGGGCCAAAACTTATTTTTTTCATCACCTCCCAGAGAAAAGTCCACTCCACCCTGTCGAAGGCCTTGGTAGCATCCAGCGAAAGGATGGAGCGGGCGCTACACCCAGGGGACTGAATATTCATAATTAGCCTATGCAGATTGTGGTGAGTGCCCCTTTTTGGCATAAAGCCATTTTGATCTGGATGAATGATGGCAGATATAACCCGAGAGAGCCTCCTAGCCAGGACTTTTGATAGTAGCTTAGCATCAGTATTTAGTAGCGAAATTGGTCTATAAGAACTCAAATCTACCAGGTCTTTATCTTTTTTGGGGATTAGGACTATCAAGGCCTCCATCATAGAATATGGTAGACCCCCTCCCTGAATTGCTTGAGAAAGGACATCTAGCATATGAGGAAGGATCACATCACTGTACTTGTAATCCTGAATACTATTATCTGCTGACCATCCATTGTGACATCATAATGGAACCCTGGATACTATTAAATGCTGTCCATCCATTGTGACATCATAATGGAACCCTAAATACTATTAAATGCTGACAATACATTGTGACATCATAATGGAATCCTGGATACGATCATCTTATTACTATACATTGTGACATCATAATGGAATCCTGGATACTATTATCTGCTGACCATATATTGTGACATCATAATGGAACCCTGGATACTATCACCTGCTGACCATACATTGTGACATCATAATGGAATCCTGAATCCTATTATCTGCTGACGATCTATTGTGACATCATAATGGAACCCTGGATACTTTTAAATGCTGACAATACATTGTGACATCATAATGGAATCCTGAATGCTGTTATCTGCTGACCATCCATTGTGACATCATAATAAAGCCTGGATACTAGTATATATGCTGACCATACATTGTGACATCATAATGGAATCCTAGATACTATCACCTGCTGACCATACATTGTGACATCATAATGGAATCCTGGATACTATAATCTGCTCACCTTAAATTGTGACATCACAATGGAATCCTGGATACTATCACCTGCTGAACATACATTGTGACATCAAAATGTAATCCTAGATACTATCATCTAATTACTATACATTGTGATATCATAATGTAATCCTAGATACTATCACCTGCTAACCATACATTGTGACATCATAATGGAATACTGAATACTATTATCTGCTTACCATACATTGTGACATCATAATAGAATCCTGGATACTATCATCTGCTCAACTTACATTGTGACATTATACTGGAATCCTGGATACTATCACCTGCTGACAATACATTGTGACATCATAATGGAATCCTAAATACTATCACCTGCTGACCATACATTGTGACATCATAATGGAATCCTGAATACTAATATCTGCTGACCATCCATTGTGACATCAATAGAACCCTGGATACTATTATCTGCTGACCATAGATTGTGACATCATAATGGAATCCTGTATGCTATTATCTGCTGACCATACATTGTGACATCATAATGCAATCCTGGATACTATTATCTGCTGACCATATATTGTGACATCAAAATGGAATCCTCAATACTATTTTCTGCTGACCATACATTGTGACATCATAATGGAATCCTGGATACTATCATCTTATTACTATACATTGTGACTAGGGATGAGCGAACCCGAACTGTATAGTTCGGGTTCGTACCGAATTTTGGGGTGCCCGTGACACGGACCCGAACATTTTCGTAAAAGTCCGGGTTCGGGTTCGGGGTTCGGCGCTTTCTTGGCGCTTTTTGAAAGGCTGCAAAGGGCGAGATTAGGCAGATTAACTCCTCCAAAAGACTTCATTCTGTGATCGATCTGCAGCTGTGGATCATTGAAGTGCTATTATTGACTTGCTCACTTTTTTGAGGCTGCCCAGAGCGTTTTTAGATCACTTTTTTTCTGGGGTGATCGGCGGCCATTTTGTGACTTGTGGTGCGCCAGCACAAGCTATCACCAAGTGTATTTAACCATCGATAGTGTGGTTATTTTGTGCTATATCCTACATCAGCTGCAGGCTGAGCCTGTGTCACCGAAGTGCATTTAACCATCAACAGTCTGGTTATTTTTTGGCCATATACTACATCAGCTGCAGGCTGAGCCTGTGTCACCGAAGTGCATTTAACCATCGACAGTCTGATTATTTTTTGGCCATATACTACATCTGGTGCAGGCTGAGCCTGTGTCACCCAAGTGCATTTAACCAGTGTGGTTATTTTTTGGCCATATATTACATCAGGGGCAAGTTGAGCATGTCACCCTGCGCCTAAAAATAGACCTGACATTTCTATTCAACCAAATCTGTACTGTTTTAGCTGGTCAAGTTATTTGTAGTGACCGTAAAAGCACACTTTTTTTTCTGGGTTGAAAAACCATTCCCAAATTTGCCATTCTCAAAATAACTAGTTTCTGGTATTTGAGGCCTACTTGAAATCTATCCCAAAAAGAATATCTTACATTGAAGCTAGTGATAGTGTCATTCAGAAAAACCTAAGACACACGCTAGCGTGCTGATAGAAGTCTGATTCTGTGATTAAACCTATACCTGTAACACAGCGCAAAAAAAAACAGGCCTCACATCTCTATTTAACCAAATCTGTACTGTTTTAGCTGGTCAAGTTATTTGTAGTGACCGTAAAAGCACACTTTTTTTTCTGGGTTGAAAAACCATTCCCAAATTTGCCATTCTCAAAATTGTGGTGAAAGGGAACAATGAGGAAAACATCTAATAAGGGACGCAGACGTGGACATGGTCGTGGTGGTGTTAGTGGACCCTCTGGTGCTGGGAGAGGACGTGGCCGTTCTGCCACAGCCACACGTCCTAGTGAACCAACTACCTCAGGTCCCAGTAGCCAGCAGAATTTACAGCGATATTTGGTGGGGCCCAATGCCGTTCTAAGGATGGTAAGGCCTGAGCAGGTGCAGGCATTAGTCAATTGGGTGGCCGACAGTGGATCCAGCACGTTCACATTATCTCCCACCCAGTCTTCTGCAGAAAGCGCACAGATGGCGCATGAAAACCAAGCCCATCGGTCTGTCACATCACCCCCATGCATATCAGGGAAACTGTCTGAGCCTCAAGTTATGCAGCAGTCTCTTATGCTGTTTGAAGACTCTGCTGCCAGGGTTTCCCAAGGGCATCCAGGGGTGGAAGAGATAGAATGCACTAACACACAACCACTTATTTTTCCTGATGATGAGGACATGGGAATACCACCTCAGCACGTCTCTGATGATGACGAAACACAGGTGCCAACTGCTGCGTCTTTCTGCAGTGTGCAGACTGAACAGGAGGTCAGGGATCAAGACTGGGTGGAAGACGATGCAGGGGACGATGAGGTCCTAGACCCCACATGGAAGGAAGGTCGTGCCACTGACTTTCACAGTTCGGAGGAAGAGGCAGTGGTGAGACCGAGCCAACAGCGTAGCAAAAGAGGGAGCAGTGGGCAAAATCAGAACACCCGCCGCCAAGAGACTCCGCCTGCTACTGACCGCAACCATCTGGGACCGAACACCCCAAAGGCAGCTTCAAGGAGTTCCCTGGCATGGCACTTCTTCAAACAATGTGCTGACGACAAGACCCGAGTGGTTTGCACGCTGTGCCATCAGAGCCTGAAGCGAGGCATTAACGTTCTGAACCTTAGCACAACCTGCATGACCAGGCACCTGCATGCAAAGCATGAACTGCAGTGGAGAAAACACCTTAAAAACAAAGAAGTCACTCAGGCTCCCCCTGCTACCTCTTCTGCTGCTGCTGCCTCGGCCTCTTCTGCTGCTGCCGCCGCCTCGGCCTCTTCCTCCGCCTCTGGAGGAACGTTGGCACCTGCCGCCCAGCAAACATGGGATGTACCACCAACACCACCACCTGCGTCACCAAGCATCTCAACCATGTCACACGGCAGCGTTCAGCTCTCCATCTCACAAACATTTGAGAGAAAGCGTAAATTCCCACCTAGCCACCCTCGATCCCTGGCCCTGAATGCCAGCATTTCTAAACTACTGGCCTATGAAATGCTGTAATTTAGGCTGGTGGACACACACAGCTTCAAATAGCTCATGTCACTTGCTGTCCCACAGTATGTTGTTCCCAGCCGCCACTACTTCTCCAAGAGAGCCGTGCCTTCCCTGCACAAACAAGTGTCCGATAAAATCAAGTGTGCACTGCGCAACGCCATCTGTGGCAAGGTCCACCTAACCACAGATACGTGGACCAGTAAACACGGCCAGGGACGCTATATCTCCCTAACTGCACACTGGGTAAATGTAGTGGCGGCTGGGCCCCAGGCGGAGAGCTGTTTGGCGCACGTCCTTCCGCCGCCAAGGATCGCAGGGCAACATTCTTTGCCTCCTGTCTCCTCCTCCTCCTACTCAGCTTCCTCCTCCTCTTCTTCCACCTGCTCATCCAGTCAGCCACACACCTTCACCACCAACTTCAGCACAGCACGGGGTAAACGTCAGCAGGCCATTCTGAAACTCATATGTTTGGGGGACAGGCCCCACACCGCACAGGAGTTGTGGCGGAGTATAGAACAACAGACCGACGAGTGGTTGCTGCCGGTGAGCCTCAAGCCCGGCCTGGTGGTGTGCGATAATGGGCGAAATCTCGTTGCAGCTCTGGGACTAGCCGGTTTGACGCACATCCCTTGCCTGGCGCATGTGCTGAATTTGGTGGTGCAGAAGTTCATTCGCAACTACCCCGACATGTCAGAGCTGCTGCATAAAGTGCGGGCCGTCTGTTCGCGTTTCCGGCGTTCACACCCTGCCGCTGCTCGCCTGTCTGCGCTACAGCGTAACTTCGGCCTACCCGCTCACCGCCTCATATGTGACGTACCCACCAGGTGGAACTCCACCTTGCATATGCTGGACAGACTGTGCGAGCAGCAGCAGGCCATAGTGGAGTTTCAGCTGCAGCACGCACGGGTCAGTCGCACTGCGGATCAGACACACTTCACCACCAATGACTGGGCCTCCATGCGAGACCTGTGTGCCCTGTTGCGCTGTTTCGAGTACTCCACCAACATGGCCAGTGGCGATGACGCCGTTATCAGCGTTACAATACCACTTCTATGTCTCCTTGAGAAAACACTTAGGGCGATGATGGAAGAGGAGGTGGCCCAGGAGGAAGAGGAGGAAGAGGGGTCATTTTTAGCACTTTCAGGCCAGTCTCTTCAAAGTGACTCAGAGGGAGGTTTTTTGCAACACCAGAGGCCAGGTACAAATGTGGCCAGACAGGGCCCACTACTGGCGGACGAGGAGGACGAGGATGAGGAGGAGGTGGAGGAGGATGAGGATGAAGCATGTTCACAGCGGGGTGGCACCCAAAGCAGCTCGGGCCCATCACTGGTGCGTGGCTGGGGGGAAACACAGGACGATGACGATACGCCTCCCACAGAGGACAGCTTGTCCTTACCTCTGGGCAGCCTGGCACACATGAGCGACTACATGCTGCAGTGCCTGCGCAACGACAGCAGAGTTGCCCACATTTTAACTTGTGCGGAATACTGGGTTGCCACCCTGCTGGATCCCCGGTACAAAGACAATGTGCCCACCTTACTTCCTACACTGGAGCGTGATAGGAAGATGCGCGACTACAAGCGCACGTTGGTAGACGCGCTACTGAGAGCATTCCCAAATGTCACAGGGGAACCAGTGGAAGCCCAAGGCGAAGGCAGAGGAGGAGCAAGAGGTAGCTGTGTCACGGCCAGCTCCTCTGAGGGCAGGGTTAGCATGGCAGAGATGTGGAAAAGTTTTGTCACCACGCCACAGCTAACTGCACCACCACCTGATACGGAACGTGTTAGCAGGAGGCAACATTTCACTAACATGGTGGAACAGCACCTGTGCACACCCCTCCACGTACTGACTGATGGTTCGGCCCCATTCAACTTCTGGGTCTCCAAATTGTCCACGTGGCCAGAGCTAGCCTTTTATGCCTTGAAGGTGCTGGCGTGCCCGGCGGCCAGCGTTTTGTCTGAACGTGTATTCAGCACGGCAGGGGGCGTCATTACAGACAAACGCAGCCGCCTGTTTACAGCCAATGTGGACAAGCTGACGTTCATAAAAATGAACCAGGCATGGATCCCACAGGACCTGTCCATCCCTTGTGCAGATTAGATATTAACTACCTCCCCTTAACAATATATTATTCTACTCCAGGGCACTTCCTCATTCAATACTATTTTTTATTTCATTTTACCATTATATTGCGGGGCAACCCAAAGTTGAATGAACCTCTCCTCTGCCTGGGTGCCTGGGCCTAAATGTGTGACAGTGGCCTGTTCCAGTGGTGGGTGACGTGAAGCCTGATTCTCTGCTATGACATGAAGACAGATTCTGCGCTGACATAAGGCCAGATTCTCTGTTACGGGACCTCTCTCCTCTGCCTGGGTGCATGGGCCTAAATGTGTGACAGTGGCCTGTTCCAGTGGTGGGTGACGTGAAGCCTGATTCTCTGCTATGACATGAAGACAGATTCTGCGCTGACATAAGGCCAGATTCTCTGTTACGGGACCGCTCTCCTCTGTCTGGGTGCCGGGGCCTAAATGTGTGACAGTGGCCTGTTCCAGTGGTGGGTGACGTGAAGCCTGATTCTCTGCTATGACATGAATACAGATTCTGCGCTGACATAAGGCCAGATTCTCTGTTACGGGACCTCTCTCCTCTGCCTGGGTGCCTGGGCCTAAATGTGTGACAGTGGCCTGTTCCAGTGGTGGGTGACGTGAAGCCTGATTCTCTGCTATGACATGAAGACAGATTCTGCGCTGACATAAGGCCAGATTCTCTGTTACGGGACCTCTCTCCTCTGCCTGGGTTGCTGGGCCTAAATGTGTGACAGTGGCCTGTTCCAGTGGTGGGTGACGTGAAGCCTGATTCTCTGCTATGACATGAAGACAGATTCTGTGCTGACATCAGGCCAGATTCTCTGTTACGGGACCTTTCTCCTCTGCCTGGGTGCCGGGGCCTAAATGTGTGACAGTGGCCTGCTCCAGTGGTGGGTGACTTGAAGCCTGATTCTCTGCTATGACATGAAGACTGATTCTGCGCTGACATGAAGCCAGATTCTCTGCTATGGCATGAAGAGACTGATTCTCTGCGGACATGAAGCCAGATTCTTTGCTATGGCATAAAGAGACTGATTCTCTGATGACGTGAAGCCAGATTCTCTGCTATGGGACCTCTGTCCAATTGATATTGGTTCATTTTTATTTTAATTCATTTCCCTATCCACATTTGTTTGCAGGGGATTTACCTACATGTTGCTGCCTTTTGCAGCCCTCTAGCTCTTTCCTGGGCTGTTTTACAGCCTTTTTAGTGCCCAAAAGTTCGGGTCCCCATTGACTTCAATAGGGTTCGGGTTCGGGACGAAGTTCGGATCGGGTTCGGATCCCGAACCTGAACATTTCTGGGAAGTTCGGCCGAACTTCTCGAACCCGAACATCCAGGTGTTCGCTCAACTCTAATTGTGACATCAAAATGGAATCCTGGATACTATCATCTGCTCACCATACATTGTGACATCATAATGGAATCCTGGATACTATCACCTGCTGACCATACATTGTGACATCATAATGGAATCCTGAATCCTGTTATCTGCTGACCATCCATTGTGACATCATAATGGAACCCTGGATACTATTAAATGCTGAGAATACATTGTGACATCATAATGGAATCCTGGATACTATTATCTGCTGAACATACATTGTGACATCATAATGGAATCCTGGATACTATCACCTGCTGACCATACATTGTGACATCATAATAGAATCCTGGATACTATTATCTGCTGAACATACATTGTGACATAATAATGTAATCCTAGATACTATTATCTGCTGACCATACATTGTGACATAATAATGTAATCCTAGATACTATTATCTGCTGACCATACATTGTGACATCATAATAGAACCCTGGATACTATTATCTGCTGACAATACATTGTGACATCATAATGGAATCCTCAATACTATTTTCTGCTGACCATACATTGTGACATCATAATGGAATCATGGATGCTATCATCTTATTACTATACAATGTGACATCATAATGGAATAATGAATATTAATTTCTGCTGACCATCCATTGTGACATCATAATAGAACCCTGGATACTATTATATGTTGACAATACATTGTGACATAATAATGGAATCCTAGATACTATCACCTGCTGACCATACATTGTGACATTATAATGGAATCCTGAATACTATTATCTGCTGACCATCCATTGTGACATCACAATGGAATCCTGGATACTATCACCTGCTGACAATACATTGTGACATCATAATGGAATCCTAAATACTATTACCTGCTGACCATACATTGTGACATCATAATGGAATCCAGGATACCATCATCTGCTAACCATACATTGTGACATCATAATGGAATCCTGCATACTATCATCTTATTACTATACATTGTGACATCATAATGGAATCCTAGATACCATCATCTGCTAACCATACATTGTGATATCAAAATGGAACCCTGGATACTATTAAATGCTGACAATACATTGTGACATCATAATGGAATCTTGGATACTATCATCTTATTACAATACATTGTGACATCATAATGGAATCCTGGATACTATTTTCTGCTGACCATATATTGTGACATCATAATGGAACCCTGGATACTATTTTATACTGACAATACACTGTGACATCAAAATGGAATCCTGGATACTATCATCTGCTCACCTTACATTGTGACATCATAATAGGAATCCTGGATACTATTAAATGCAGACAATACATTGTGACATCATAATGGAACCCTGGATACTATTAAATGCAGACAATACATTGTGACATCATAATGGAATCCTGGATACTATTATCTGCTGACCATCCATTGTGTCATCATAATAAAGCCTGGATACTATTATATGCTGACCATACATTGTGACATCATAATGGAATCCTAGATACTATCACCTGCTGACCATACATTGTGACATCATAATAGAACCCTGGATACCATCATCTGCTGACCATACATTGTGACATCATAATGGAATCCAGTATACTATCATCGAATTACTATACATTGTGAAATCATAATGGAATCCCGAATACATTATGACATCATAATGTAATCCTAGATACTATCATCTAATTACTATACATTGTGATATCATAATGTAATCCTAGATACTATAACCTGCTGACCATACATTGTGACATCATAATGGAATCCTGAATACTATTATCTGCTTACCATACATTGTGACATCATAATAGAACCCTGGATACTATTATCTGCTGACAATACATTGTGGCATCATAATGGAATCCTCAATACTATTTTCTGCTGACCATACATTGTGACATCATAATAGAACCCTGGATACCATCATCTGCTGACCATACATTGTGACATCATAATGAAATCATGGATAGTTTTATCTGCTGACCATACATTGTGACATCATAATGGAACCCTGGATACTATTATATGCTGACAATACATTGTGACATCATAATGGAATCAAGGATACTATTATCTGCTCACCTTACATTGTGACATCATAATAGAATCCTGGATACTATCAACTGCTGACCATACATTGTGACATCATAATGGAATCCTGAATACTATTATCTGCTGACCATCCATTGTGACATCATAATTAAGCCTAGATACTATTATATGCTGACCATACATTGTGACATCATAATGGAATCCTGGATACTATCATCTGCTCACCTTACATTGTGACATCACAATGGAATCCTGGATACTATCACCTGCTGAACATACATTGTGACATCATAATGTAATCCTAGATACGATCATCTAATTACTATACATTGTGACATCATAATGGAATCCCGGATACATTATGACATCATAACGTAATCCTAGATACTATCATCTAATTACTATACATTGTGATATCATAATGTAATCCTAGATACTATCACCTGCTGACCATACATTGTGACATCATAATGGAATCCTGAATACTATTATCTGCTTGCCATACATTGTGACATCATAATAGAATCCTGGATACTATCATCTGCTCACCTTACATTGTGACATCATACTGGAATCCTGGATACTATCACCTGCTGACAATACATTGTGACATCATAATGGAATCCTAAATACTATCACCTGCTGACCATACATTGTGTACATTGTGACATCATAATGGAATCCTGAATACTAATATCTGCTGACCATCCATTGTGACATCATAATAGAACCCTGGATACTATTATCTGCTGACCATACATTGTGACATCATAATGGAATCCTGTATGCTATTATCTGCTGACCATATATTGTGACATCATAATGGAATCCTGGATACTATTATCTGCTGAGCATACAGTGTGACATCATAATGGAATCCTCAATACTATTTTCTGCCGACCATACATTGTGACATCATAATGGAATCCTGGATACTATCATCTTATTACTGTACATTGTGACATTATAATGGAATCCTGAATACTATTATCTGCTGACCATCCATTGTGACATCATAATAGAACCCTGGATACTATTATATGCTGACAATACATTGTGGCCTCATAATGGAATCCTAGATACTATCATCCTATTACTGTACATTTTGACATCATAATGGAATCCTGAATACTATTATCTGCTGACCATCCATTGTGACATCATAATAGAACCCTGGATACTATTATATGCTGACCATACATTGTGACATCATAATAGAATCCTGAATACTAATATCTGCTGACCATACATTGTGACATCATAATAGAACCCTGGATACCATCATCTGCTGACCATACATTGTGACATCATAATGGAATCCTGGATACTATCATCTTATTACTATACATTGTGACATCATAATGGAATCCTGGATACTATTATCTGCTGACCATACATTGTGACATCATAATGGAACCCTGGATACTATTATATGCTGACAATACATTGTGACATCATAATGGAATCCTGGATACTATTATCTACTCACCTTACATTGTGACATCATAATGGAATCCTGGATACTATCAACTGCTCACCATACATTGTGATATCATAATGGAATCCTAAATATTATTATCTGCTGTCCATCCATTGTGACATCATAATGGAATCCTGGATACTATCATCTGCTAACCATACATTGTGACATCATAATGGAATCCTTGATACTATCATCTTATTACTATACATTGTGACATCATAATGGAATCCTGGATACTATTATCTGCTGACCATATATTGTGACATCATAATGGAACCCTGGATACTATTTTATGCTGACAATACATTGTGACATCAAAATGGAATCCTGGATACTATCATCTGATCACCATACATTGTGACATCATAATGGAATCCTGAATACTATTATCTGCTGACGATCCATTGTGACATCATAATGGAACCCTAGATACTATTAAATGCTGACAATACATTGTGACATCATAATGGAATCCTGGATACTATTATCTGTTGACCATCCATTGTGACATCATAATAAAGCCTGGATACTATTATATGCTGACCATACATTGTGACATCATAATGGAATCCTAGATACTATTACCTGCTGACCATACATTGTGACATCATAATGGAATCCTGGATACTATCATCTGCTCACCTTACATTGTGACATCACAATGGAATCCTGGATACTATCACCTGCTGACCATACATTGTGACATCATAATGGAATCCTCAACACTATTTTCTGCTGACCATACATTGTGACATCATAATAGAATCCTAGATACTATTATCTGCTAACCATACATTGTGACATCATAATGGAACCCTGGATACTATTATATGCTGACAATACATTGTGACATCATAATGGAATCCTGGATACTATTATCTGCTCACCTTACTGTAACGGTCACTTCCACACACACACAGGGGGAAGGGTAGTGACCACTGCGCTCCACCCTCACCCCTGGCCCTGCCTACTTGCCTCACGAGTCCTGATGACAGGGGACAACTGGACGGCAATCCCTAACTTAGGATATGTGCAGGGAAGACAGACAAGACAAAATACGGAACATGAACGGACCAGGTCAGAACCAAGAGAGCTACGCAGTACAACGGATTAAGCAAAGAATGGTCAGGAGAAGCCGGGGTCAAATACCAGGAGAGTAGCAAAGTACAAGAGGAGTCCTAAGAGAGTAGTCAGGTGGGAGCCGAGGTTACAATACCAGGATGTATGCGCAGTACAGGAGGAGCAGGCAGAGGATCGTCAGGGAACAGGATCAGGTAAATATTCAGTAGTCCAACAAATAGGCAGGAGCCTAGAAATTAACAGGCAACCTGTAGCCAGCAGGCTGCCTGTATTTATAGTGGGGAGTGAGGGTCACTCCCCACTATAAATACAGGCAGCATCACATGACCGACAGACCAACCAGTCGAGCACCGAGTGATCAGCTCGGCGCTCAAGGCAGACTAGGAGCAGGGAGCCACCCAGCTAGTAAAGCCGCCCTAAGAATGAGGTCAAACACAGAACCTCATTCCAAAAGCTAAGCAACAGTTCTGCGGGCAATGGGGAACCGAGTGCACCTTCGGAACCCCGTGACACTTACATTGTGACATCATAATGGAATCCTGGATACTATCACCTGCTGACCATACATTGTGACATCATAATGGAATCATAGATGCTATCATCTTATTACTATACATTGTGACATCATAATGGAATCCTGGATACTATTATATGTTGACAATACATTGTGACATCATAATGGAATCCTAGATACTATCACCTGCTGACCATACATTGTGACATCATAATGGAATCCTGAATACTATTATCTGCTGACCATCCATTGTGACATCATAATGGAATCCTGTATACTATTATCTGCTGACCATACATTGTGAAATCATAATAGAATCTTGGATACCATCACCTGCTGACCATCCATTGTGACATCATAATAGAACCCTGGATACTATTATATGTTGACAATACATTGTGACATCATAATGGAATCCTAGATACTATCACCTGCTGACCATACATTGTGACATCATAATCGAATCCTGAATACTATTATCTGCTGACCATCCATTGTGACATCATAATGGAATCCTGGATACTATCACCTGCTGACAATACATTGTGACATCATAATGGAATCCTAAATACTATCACCTGCTGACCATACATTGTGACATCCTTATGAAATCCTGGATACCATCATCTGCTAACCATACATTGTGACATCATAATGGAATCCTGCATACTATCATCTTATTACTCTACATTGTGAAATCATAATGAAATCCTGGATACCATCATCTGCTAACCATACATTGTGACATCAAAATGGAACCCTGGATACTATTAAATGCTGACAATACATTGTGACATCATAATGGAATCTTGGATACTATCATCTTATTACTATACATTGTGACATCATAATGGAATCCTGGATACTATTATCTGCTGACCATATATTGTGACATCATAATGGAACCCTAGATACTATTTTATGCTGACAATACATTGTGACATCAAAATGGAATCCTGGATACTATCATCTGCTCACCTTACACTGTGACATCATAATAGGAATCCTGGATACTATTATCTGCTGACGATCCATTGTGACATCATAATGGAACCCTGGATACTATTAAATGCAGACAATACATTGTGACATCATAATGGAATCCTGGATACTATTATCTGCTGACCATCCATTGTGACATCATAATAAAGCCTGGATACTATTATATGCTGACCATACATTTTGAATATTATAATGGAATCCTAGATACTATCACCTGCTGACCATACATTGTGATATCATAATGGAATCCTGGATACTATCATCTGCTCACCTTACATTGTGACATCACAATGGAATCCTGGATACTATCACCTGCTGAACATACATTGTGACATCATAATGTAATCCTAGATATGATCATCAAATTACTATACATTGTGACATCATAATGGAATCCCGAATACATTATGACATCATAATGGAATCCTAGATACTATCATCTAATTACTGTACATTGTGATATCATAATGTAATCCTAGACACTATCACCTGCTGACCATACATTGTGACATCATAATGGAATCCTGAATACTATTATCTGCTTACCATACATTGTGACATCATAATAAAACCCTGGATACTATTATCTGCTGACAATACATTGTGACATCATAATGGAATCCTCGATACTATTTTCTGCTGACCATACATTGTGACATCATAATAGAACCCTGGAAACCATCATCTGCTGACCATACATTGTGACAACATAATGGAATCCTGGATACTATCATTTTATTACTATACATTGTGATATCATAATGGAATCCTGGATAATTTTATCTGCTGACCATACATTGTGACATCATAATGGAACCCTGGATACTATAATATGCTGACAATACATTGTGACATCATAATGGCATCCTGGATACTATCAACTGCTGACCATACATTGTGACATCATAATGGAATCCTGAATACTATTATCTGCTGACCATCCATTGTGACATCATAATTAAGCATGGATACTATTATATGCTGACTATACATTGTGACATCATAATGGAATCCTAGATACTATCACCTGCTGACCATACATTGTGACATCATAATGGAATCCTGGATACTATCATCTGCTCACCTTACATTGTGACATCACAATGGAATCCTGGATACTATCACCTGCTGAACATACATTGTGACATCATAATGTAATCCTAGATACGATCATCTAATTACTATACATTGTGACATCATAATGGAATCCCAATTTATGACATCATAACGTAATCCTAGATACTATCATCTAATTACTATACATTGTGATATCATAATGTAATCCTAGATACTATCACCTGCTGACCATACATTGTGACATCATAATGGAATCCTGAATACTATTATCTGCTTGCCATACGTTGTGACATCATAATAGAATCCTGGATACTATCATCTGCTCACCTTACATTGTGACATCATACTGGAATCCTGGATACTATCACCTGCTGACAATACATTGTGACATCATAATGGAATCCTAAATACTATCACCTGCTGACCATACATTGTGACATCATAATGGAATCCTGAATACTAATATCTGCTGACCATCCATTGTGACATCATAATAGAACCCTGGATACTATTATCAGCTGACCATACATTGTGACATCATAATGGAATCCTGTATGCTATTATCTGCTGACCATATATTGTGACATCATAATGCAATCCTGGATACTATTATCTGCTGAGCTTACAGTGTGACATCATAATGGAATCCTCAATACTATTTTCTGCCGACCATACATTGTGACATCATAATGGAATCCTGGATACTATCATCTTATTACTATGCATTGTGACATCATAATGGAATCCTGAATACTATTACCTGCTGACCATCCATTGTGACATCATAATAGAACCCTGGATACTATTATATGCTGACAATACATTGTGACATCATAATGGAATCCGAGATACTATCACCTGCTGACCATACATTGTGACATCATAATGGAATCCTGAATACTAATATCTGCTGACCATACATTGTGACATCATAATGCAATCCTGAATACTAATATCTGCTGACCATACATTTTGACATCATAATAGAACCCTGCATACTATTATCTGCTGACAATACATTGTGACATCATAATGGAATCCTCAATACTATTTTCTGATGACCATACATTGTGACATCATAATAGAACCCTGGATACCATCATCTGCTGACCATACATTGTGACATCATAATGGAATCCTGGATACTATCATCTTATTACTATACATTGTGACATCATAATGGAATCCTGGATACTATTATCTGCTGACCATACATTGTCACATCATAATGGAACCCTGGATACTATTATATGCTGACAATACATTGTGACATCATAATGGAATCCTAGATACTATTATGTGCTCACCTTACATTGTGACATTATAATGGAATCCTGGATACTATCAACTGCTGACCATACATTGTGACATCATAATGGAATCCTGAATATTATTATCTGCTGTGCATGCATTGTGACATCATAATGGAATCCTGGATACCATCATCTGCTAACCATACATTGTGACATCATAAAGGAATCCTTGATATTATCATCTTATTACTATACATTGTGACATCATAATGGAATCCTGGATACTATTATCTGCTAACCATATATTGTGACATCATAATGGAACCCTGGATACTATTTTATGCTGACAATACATTGTGACATCAAAATGGAATCCTGGATACTATCATCTGATCACCATACATTGTGACATCATAATGGAATCCTGAATACTATTATCTGCTGACGATCCATTGTGACATCATAATGGAATCCTGGATACTATTATCTACTGACCATCCATTGTGACATCATAATAAAGCCTGGATACTTTTATATGCTTACCATACATTGTGACATCATAATGGAATCCTAGATACTATTACCTGCTGACCATACATTGTGACATCATAATGGAATCCTGGATACTATCACCTGCTGACCATACATTGTGACATCATAATGTAATCCTAGATATGATCATCGAATTACTATACATTGTGACATCATAATGGTATCCTGGATACATTTTGACATCATAATGTAATCCTAGATACTATCACCTGCTGACCATACATTGTGACATCATATTGGAATCCTGAATACTATTATCTGCTTACCATACATTGTGACATCATAATAGAATCCTGGATACTATCATCTGCTCACCTTACATTGTGACATCATACTGGAATCCTGGATACTTTCACCTGCTGACAATACATTGTGACATTATAATGGAATCTTAAATACTATCACCTGCTGACCATACATTGTGACATCATAATGGAATCCTCAACACTATTTTCTGCTGACCATACATTGTGACATCATAATAGATTCCTGGATACTATCATCTTATTACTATGCATTGTGACATCATAATGGAATTCTAGATACTATTATCTGCTGACCACACATTGTGACATCATAATGGAACCCTGGATACTATTATATGGTGATAATACACTGTGACATCATAATGGAATCCTGGATACTATTATCTGCTCACCTTACATTGTGACATCATAATGGATTCCTCGATATTATCACCTGCTGACCATACATTGTGACATCATAATGGAATCCTGAATCCTATTATCTGCTGACCATCCTTTGTGACATCATAATGGAACCCTGGATACTATTAAATGCTGAGAATACATTGTGACATCATAATGGAATCCTGGATACTATTATCTGCTGAACATACATTGTGACATCATAATGGAATTCTGGATACTATCACCTGCTGACCATACATTGTTACATCATAATAGAATCCTGGATACTATTATCTGCTGAACATACATTGTGACATCATAATGTAATCCTAGATACTATCAACTGCTGACCATACATTGTGACATCATAATGGAATCCTGAATACTATTATCTGCTGACCATACATTGTGACATCATAATAGAACCCTGGATACATTTATCTGCTAACAATACATTGTGACATCATAATAGATTCCTCAATACTATTTTATGCTGACCATACATTGTGACATCATAATGAAATCCTGGATGCTATCATCTTATTACTATACATTGTGACAACATAATGGAATCCTGAATATTATTATCTGCTGACCATCTATTGTGACATCATAATAGAACCCTGGATACTATTATATGCTGAAAATACATTGTGACATCATAATGGAATCCTAGATACTATCACCTGCTGACCATACATTGTGACATTATAATGGAATCCTGAATACTATTATCTGCTGACCATTCATTCTGACATCATAATGGAGTCATGGATACTATCACCTGCTGATAATATATTGTGACATCATAATGGAATCCTAAATACTATCACCTGCTGACCATACATTGTGACATCATAATGGAATCCTGGATACCATCATCTGCTAACCATACATTGTGACATCATAATGGAATCCTGGATAGTATCATCTTATTACTATACATTGTGACATCATAATGGAATCCTGGATACTATTATCTGCTGACCATATATTGTGACATCATAATGGAATCCTGAATACTATTTTATGCTGACAATACATTGTGACATCAAAATGGAATCCTGGATACTATCACCTGCTGACCATACATTGTGACATCATAATGGAATCTTGAATACTATTATCTGCTGACGATCCATTGTGACATCATAATGGAATCCTGGATACTATTAAATGCTGACAATACATTGTGACATCATAATGGAATCTTGGATACTATCATCTTAATACTATACATTGTGACATCATAATGGAATCCTGGATACTATTATCTGCTGACCATATATTGTGACATCATAATGGAATCCTAGATACTATCAATTGCTGACCATACATTGTGACATCATAATGGAACCCTGGATACGATTATATGCTGATAATACATTGTGACATCATAATGGAATCCTGGATACTATTATCTGCTCACCTTACATTGTGACATCATAATGGAAACCTGGATACTATCAACTGCTGACCATATATTGTGTCATCATAATGGAACCCTGGATACTATTTTATGCTGACAATACATTGTGACATCAAAATGGAATCCTGGATACTATCATCTGCTCACCATACATTGTGACATCATAATGGAATCCTGGATACTATCACCTGCTGACCATACATTGTGACATCATAATGGAATCCTGAATCCTATTATCTGCTGACCATCCATTGTGACATCATAATGGAACCCTGGATACTATCATCTTATTACTATACATTGTGACATCATAATGTAATCCTGGATACTATTTTCTGCTGACCATATATTGTGACATCATTCGGAAGCCTGGATACTATTTTATGCTGACAATACATTGTGACATCAAAATAGGATCCTGGATACTATCATCTGCTCACCTTTCATTGTGACATCATAATGGAATCCTGGATACTATTATCTGCTGACGATCCATTGTGACATCATAATGGAACCCTGGATACTATTAAATGCTGAGAATACATTGTGACATCATAATGGAATCCTGGATACTATTATCTGCTGAACATACATTGTGACATCATAATGGAATCCTGGATACTATCACCTGCTGACCATACATTGTGACATCATAATAGAATCCTAGATACTATTATCTTCTGAACATACATTGTGACATCATAATGTAATCCTAGATACTATCAACTGCTGACCATACAGTGTGACATCATAATGGAATCCTGAATACTATTATCTGCTGACCATACATTGTGACATCATAATAGAACCCTGGAAACTATTATCTGCTAACAATACATTGTGACATCATAATGGAATCCTCAATACTATTTTCTGCTGACCATACATTGTGACATCATAATGGAATCCTGGATGCTATCATCTTATTACTATACATTGTGACATCATAATGGAATCCTTAATATTATTATCTGCTGACCATCTATTGTGACATCATAATAGAACCCTGGATACTATTATATGCTGACAATACATTGTGACATCATATTGGAATCCTAGATACTATCACCTGCTGACCATACATTGTGACATCATAATGGAATCCTGAATACTATTATCTGCTGACCATCCATTGTGACATCATAATGGAATCCTGGATACTATCACCTGCTGATAATACATTGTGACATCATAATGGAATCCTAAATACTATCACCTGCTGACCATACATTGTGACATCATAATGGAATCCTGGATACCATCATCTGCTAACCATACATTGTGACATCATAATGGAATCCTGGATACTATCATCTTATTACTATACATTGTGACATCATAATGGAATCCTGGATACTATTATCTGCTGACCATATATTGTGACATCATAATGGAACCCTGAATACTATTTTATGCTGACAATACATTGTGACATCAAAATAGAATCCTGGATACTATCACCTGCTGACCATACATTGTGACATCATAATGGAATCCTGAATACTATTATCTGCTGACGATCCATTGTGACATCATAATGGAACCCTGGATACTATTAAATGCTGACAATACATTGTGACATCATAATGGAATCTTGTATACTATCATCTTATTACTATACATTGTGACATCATAATGGAATCCTGGATACTATTATCTGCTGACCATATATTGTGACATCATAATGGAAGCCTGGATACTATTTTATGCTGACAATACATTGTGACATCAAAATGGAATCCTGGATACTATCATCTGCTCACCTTACATTGTGACATCATAATGGAATCCTGTATACTATTAAATGCTGACAATACATTGTGACATCATAATGGAATCCTGGACACTATCACCTGCTGACCATACATTGTGACATCATAATAAAGCCTGGATACTATTATATGCTGACCATACATTGTGACATCATAATAGAATCCTGGATACTATCATCTGCTCACCTTACATTTTGACATCACAATGGAATCCTGGATACTATCACCTGCTGAACATACTTTGTGACATCACAATGGAATCCTAGATACGATCATCTAATTACTATACATTGTGACATCATAATAGAATCCCGGATACATTATGACTTCATAATGTAATCCTAGATACTATCATCTAATTACTATACATTGTGATATCATAATGTAATCCTGGATACTATCACCTGCTGACAATACATTGTGACATCATAATGGAATCCTAAATACTATCACCTGCTGACCATACATTGTGACATCATAATGGAATTCTCAATACTATTTTCTGCTGACCATACATTGTGACATCATAATAGAACCTTGGATACCATCATCTGCTGACCATACATTGTGACATCATAATGGAATCCTCAATACTATTTTCTGCTGACCATACATTGTGACATCATAATGGAACCCTGGATACTATCATCTTATTACTATACATTGTGACATCATAATGGTATCCTGCATACTATTATCTGCTGACCATACATTGTGACATCATAATGGAACTCTGGATACTATTATATGCTGACAATACATTGTGACATCATAATGGAATCCTGGATGCTATTATCTGCTCACCTTACATTGTGACATCATAATGGAAACCTGGATACTATCAACTGCTGACCATATATTGTGACATCAAAATGGAACCCTGGATACTATTTTATGCTGACAATACATTGTGACATCGAAATGGAATCCTGGATACTATAATCTGCTCACCGTACATTGTGACATCATAATGGAATCCTGGATACTATCAACTGCTTCCCATACATTGTGACATCATAATGTAATCCTGAATACTATTATCTGCTAAACATACATTGTGACATCATAATGTAATCCTAGATACTATCAACTCATGAAAATACATTGTGACATCATAATAGAATCCTGAATACTATTATCTGCTGACCATACATTGTGACATCATAATAGAACCCTGGATACTATTATCTGCTGACAATACATTGTGACATCATAATGGAATCCTCAATACTATTTTCTGCTGACCATACATTGTGACATCATAATGGAACCCTGGATACTATTAAATGCTGACAATACATTGTGGCATCATAATGGAATCCTGGATACTATTATCTGCTGAACATACATTGTGACATCATAATGGAATCCTGGATACTATAACCTGCTGACCATACATTGTGACATCATAATAGAATCCTGGATACTATTATCTGCTGACCATACATTGTGACATCATAATGGAATCCTCAATACTATTTTCTGCTGACCATACATTGTGACATCATAATGGAACCCTGGATACTATTAAATGCTGACAATACATTGTGGCATCATAATGAAATCCTGGATACTATTATCTGCTGAACATACATTGTGACATCATAATGGAATCCTGGATACTATAACCTGCTGACCATACATTGTGACATCATAATAGAATTTTGGATACTATTATCTGCTGAACATACATTGTGACATCATAATGCAATCCTAGATACTATCAACTGCTGACCATACATTGTGACATCATAATGGAATCCTGAAAACTATTATCTGCTGACCATACATTGTGACATCATAATAGAACCCTGAATACTTTTATCTGCTGACAATACATTGTGACATCATAATGGAATCCTCAATACAATTTTCTGCTGACCATACATTGTGACATCATAATAGAACCCTGGATACCATCATCTGCTGACCATACATTGTGACATCATAATAGAATCCTGGATACTATCATCTTATTACTATACATTGTGACATCATAATGGAATCCTAGATACTATCATCTGCTGACCATACATTGTGACATCATAATGGAACCCTGGATACTATTATATGCTGACAATACATTGTGACATCATAATGGAATCCTGAATACTATTATCTGTTTACCTTACATTGTGACATCATAATGGAATCCTGGATACTATCAACTGCTGACCATATATTGTGACATCATAATGGAACCCTGGATTCTATTTTATGCTGACAATACATTGTGACATCAAAATGGAATCCTGGATACTATCATCTGCTCACCTTACATTGTGACATCACAATGCAATCCTGGATACTATCACCTGCTGAACATACATTGTGTCATCATATTGTAATCCTAGATATGATCATCTAATTACTATACATTGTGACATCACAATGGAATCCCGGATACATTATGACATCATAATGTAATCCTAGATACTATCATCTAATTACTATACATTGTGATATCATAATGTTATCCTAGATACTATCACCTGCTCACCATACATTGTGACATCATAATGGAATCCTGAATGCTATTATCTGCTTACCATACATTGTGACATCATAATAGAATCCTGGATACTATCATCTGCTCACCTTACATTGTGACATCATACTGGAATCCTGGATACTATCACCTGCTGACAATACATTGTGACATCATAATGGAATCCTAAATACTATCACCTGCTGACCATACATTGTGACATCATAATGGAATCCTGAATACTAATATCTGCTGATCAGCGTAGCGGCATGACGTAGCGGCGCAGCTACGTGGGCGTGCCGCGTGTCCGCATGGGTACCGCTCCCCTGTTTGTCCATCTCGCTCTCGTCCCCTGGCGTCCTCTCCCTCTTCCACAGCGTGGGACCGCTGTGTGAAAACGATGCACTAGAGCCGTTCCGGAGCCGTCAGCGGTGGTGACCTGTTCCATGGGTATCGAGGAATGACCGAGGAATGCATCATGCCACGGAATCGAAGCCCCATTGCGGAACGCTGAGAGACATCAGGGAAGACTCGGACCGCTCAAGTCATCAAACCTGCACAACCCATTAAATCCGGGCCCCTCAACCGTACCAGGCCATCAGGCGATCGCTGCGTGCTGAGACTGCATATCTCCCCCTGGCCGGTTGGCTGAAGGTCGGTGAGGCTGTGTGTTAGTTTACCTATTGCTAGCCTATACTATCAACTAACATATCTCACTAACTCTGTGTTGAATTATACCATTTTATGTGGTTGGGAAAAAAAAAAGGAGGGCAGCTGACCGGTTGCGGGCCACGGATATTACACCAGCCGTTGTTGAATCTCTGATGCATCCTGCAGATATGGCGACATAATGATCCCCCTCTAGCATTCCTGGAGGAACTATTGTTTGAAATAAGAGGGCTTCACCTCCTAGCCCTATGGTATGAGAGGGCTATGCGCTACGGAGGCCTTCTTTAACTCCACCGCCAGCTGTTTGCATGAGGTTGCTGTGTACTGAGATTGCATATCCCCCCCCTGGGCGGTTGGCTGAAGATCGGTGAGATCGTGCGCTGGTTTACCTACTGTTACCCCATACTATCAACTAACAGATTTCACTAACTCGTTGGTGAATTATACCATTTTATGAGGTTGGGAAAAAAAAAAATATAGAAAAGAGAAGGGGCAGCTGACCGGTTGTGTACCCCCATACCACGCAAATGGGAAGTTTGCTGCCTTGATTTACTCTCACGCTTCCCACTCCAGGCCGGAAGGCTGAAGACTGGTGAGATAGCGCCGCCTTATGTGCGATACTAACATTCCACTAACGCGCATCACTCACTAACTTTGTTACATTGTTGGGCCAAACTGGAATGGAACCAGCAGTATGGGGGTTGTGAAGTAGACGACTGCTATTTGACTGTTTTCTAGCATTACTTACATTAACTGCCGTCACTGAATACGTGGGTGAATACCCCTCTTTTGACATTACTTTGCTGTTTATGCACTACCTACAAGAATACTGTCTTATGTTACATGAGTACTTGAATATTTTTGGTGTTTTGGGTTTCCGGCTTGGCCGGGGGGGAGAGGCGATTTTTGCCTTCGGCTTGTACAAGCACGCCGCCCCCCGATCAAACCGGAAAAATTCAATCCGGGGTTAATATATAACTCCACTAAATCCATTAATTGATCGTAGTATGTGGCACTCGTGATTCCGTTAACGAGGCAACGAGTGGGGGACCCACATATTGGGTTGCGTCATGTTGCTATTATAGTTTTGGGGTGATATTGTGACTTTTGTTGCCTTTGGTTTTTTTGGCACGCTGTCTGTTTCTTTAGGTTAGAGTTGCAGACAACATGCCGCCCAAATACAACAGGAAATCAGTGGGCGCTGGATCTCCCAAAACTGGTGGTGGAAGTAGTCCACAGGCTAGAATGGAAAAATATCTGAAATCGCCCACACTTAAGCCCAGAGGGGGAAAAAAAACATCAGAGCCGGTGGTAATGCAGGGGGACCTGCCGATACAGATGGAGCAGTATGGGGGACCTGATGTAGGTAGATTAGACACCATAGACAACAAGTTGGTGGATATATTGACGGTAGTACAGACTACTAATCAATCGGTCCTAGATATCTCCACCACGGTAAAGACACTACAGACGGATTTAACCCCGATTAGAGACGACATGAACAAAATTAGGGCTAGTATTAAACATGTAGAAACCGGTCTGCTGGAGGTCCAAGCAGAACAGCGTCAGATGACTAAAAAGATAGATGACCTGGATAGGGAAAATAAACGGATTAATATGAAGCTGACAGACATGGAGGATAGAGCACGCAGGAACAACTTGAGAATAGTGGACTTTCCTAAGGGTGTAGAGGGGGAGAGTCCCATGGTATTTGTACAAAAATGGCTGATAGAGACATTGGGAGTCCGGGGGGACTCTCCCGCGCTCCACGTGGAGAGAGCCCACAGAATCCCTTTCAAAAAGCCTCCACCGGGTGGTCACCCTCGATCCTTCCTGATCAGAACATTATGCTCGAGTGATAGAGACTGGGTGCTCCGGCGAAAGAGGGAATTAAAGGAGATTGTCCATAACGGGAATCCGATACAGATATACCCCGACTTCTCTAGGGACACACAAAACAAGCGCAGGGATTATTACGACATAAAGAAAAGACTACGAGAGGCTAATATTAAATATTCCATGCTGTATCCTGCCAAACTAAGAGTGGTTTACAGGGACACGGTAATGTTCTTTGATAAACCTAGAGAAGCCCTTGAATGGTTGGATTCTGTTAAGGAATAGACAACATGATATTGGGTTGGGGCTGAGGGATGGTGGTTGGACACAGAAAGATGAGGGGTGACGGGGGGGGGGCCCATGGACGGATGTGCGAAATGGAAGAGGTTGACAGGATGCTTCGCACCAGTGAACCAGTTTGGTGGGATGGGGGGGGGAGTCCCGGTGGGGGTGGGTGGGTGGGGCGAGGGGGGACTGGGAACTGGCCTGGCTGCTGCTGTCTTTGGGGGATGGCGGACGACTCTTTTATAGCTCCATAACATAATGAACGACAAAGTAATAACATGGAACGTTCGTGGTTTAGGGGATAGAACAAAACGGGTCATGGTCTTTGACCTGATTATTCGACACCTCCCTGCAATAGTTGCTCTATTGGAAACACACGCATCACCAGAGATCCCAAAATATCTAATTAAGAAATGGGCGGGGCATCAGTTCCACTCTGGATTTTCTACATATTCTCGCTGGATTAGTGTATACGTCCATCAGAGCATTGATTTTGTCCCACTGGATCAGTCGATTGACAGAGATGGGAGATTTATTTTTCTCTATGCCCGATGGAATGGTAGGAAGTGTGTCTTAGCCTTTTTATATATCCCCCCTCCATTTGCGATGACAGTTCTCAACCAGTTGACGACTTTTATGTATAATAGAGAGCGCTGCCCGGTACTAATATGTGGAGACTTTAACTGCGTACTAGACCCCGCGCTGGATAGAATATCTACTGTAGGGAAAAGTTGGTAGGGAAAGCACTCCCTATTTCAAGGGTTCTGTGAGGAGATAGGACTAAAAGACGTCTGGCGATGGCTGTATGGTAATAAGCAGGTGTTTTCTTGCTTTAGTAAAACATATAGCGCCATGTCCAGAATTGATATCGCCCTGGCCAATAGTGAGATGCTTGACTTTGCATTAAAAATGAAATACGAGATTCACAGAATCTCTGATCACTCACCGATCCTATTAGTTATGAAGATTGGGCAGCAATCTGCTATTACTAGACCGTTCAGACTGAACGTGCACTGGTTAACTATAATAAACGATATTGAGGGGTTAAACAAGGAACTCGCACAGTTTTGGCAAGAAAACATTGGTGCAGCACATATCCACTTCGTGTGGGATGCTATGAAGGCATTTATGCGCGGGTTATACTACGGTAAAAAAAAAAAAAAAAAAATAGAGTTTTTCAAAGAGGAAAAAAGTCTGGAAGAAAAGGTTGCATACTTGGAGGGTAGGATTAGAACAAACAATGATGCGAATATGCGGGCCAAGTTAAAATCTGCTAAGGACCACTATATAAATTTCATGAGGGAAAAAGCCCAGAATCAACAATTTTTCCTAGGCTATGAGCACTTTTGTGAAGGAGGTACCCCGGGTAAACTACTGGTTTCCATAATAACGAACCAAAAGGCCCCCCAAAAGGTTAGACAAATTTTGACAGGTGATGGTCGGAAGCTGGAAATCGCAATGGAGATTGAAGGAGAATTCTTAAAATACTTTAATTCTATTGTTCTGAGTTGGACGATACGGGGTCTAGTATAGAAGACTTTCTCGAACAAATTAAGACCCCCGTATTGTCGGACCTGGATTCGGCTCTCCTGTGCGCCCCCATTTCTCTGGGGGAGCTACAGGCGGTTATGCAGGGGGTTCGGGGCTCTTCGGTTCCCGGGTCAGATGGGCTCCCGTCTGGTATATATAAGAGCCATGCGGGGGTCCTTCTACCCGGGTTATTGCAAGTCCTGAACGAATATGGGAATTGTAGAAAATTGCCCCCGTCTTTGATGGAGGCAATTATTACACTGATTTTGAAGAAGGGGAAGGATGGAAACAAAGTTGAGGACTATCGTCCTATATCTCTGCTCAACGCAGATTATAAGATAATTGCAAAAGTCCTTGCAAACAGGCTAAAAAAGGTAATAACTGACCTAGTACATACAGATCAGACAGGGTTTATCCCCGGGCGACAAATCCAGACCAACATACGTAGGACCAGTCTGAATGTTCAGTTGGGGGGGGGGGGAGGACCGCTCCATCATGTCCTTGGACGCCGCCAAGGCGTTCGACCGGGTGGAGTGGTCCTTTCTCTGGCGGACCATGCATAAGATGAACCTGGGCCAAAAATTTATTGGTTGGGTTAAAATATTATATAATGGACCAATGGCCAGAATTAATATTAATGGGGTGATTTCCCCTGCTATCTGCTTACAGCGCGGGACACGACAGGGTTGCCCACTTTCTCCACTCCTCTTCGCAATCTTTATGGAACCCCTTGCATGTAGGATACGAGCTGAGCCGAGTATTGTGGGATTCGGGAGTAGGGGGGGGGGACGATAAGATCAGCTTGTACGTGGATGACGTGTTGCTCTATTTGAATGACGGGTGGAGAAGCGTCCCACGCGTCATGCAAATAATAGAGGAGTTTGGCAACGTCATACCCATGAGATAAACTGGTCTAAATCCGTCCTCTTTCCCCTGAACCGTGCACCTCTCCAAAATGACCTAAAGGTTAGAACTATTTCCCCACTGGATCACTTAGAATATCTAGGGATAAAAATTGGTAGCTCTATTAGGGAATATAACAAATTAAACATCACCCCCCTGGTCAATAAAGTAAGGGAGAAGATTAGGGTTTGGCAAAAACTACCGCTCTCACAGGTGAACAGAATCGCCTTGATCAAAATGATTTTATTGCCTTGGATATTATATGTGGTCAGCTCCTGTCCTGTCTGGATCGAAGACAGTGTCTTCAATTTGATTGACAGGCTGATTAATGATCTGATATGGGGCAGGAAAAGGGTCCGCATTAAGCTACAATACTTGCGCTTGGCTGAAATAAATGGTGGCCTTGGCCTCCCCCATTTTCAAAGTTATTACTTGTGTTCACAGTTGCAGTGGTGTATCAATACGGGGGATGGTTCACCAACATCCTACATTGCTGGACAACAGCCTATACAGAATATATTTAGCATATTGGAATCTGGACTTCAGGAACGTGAGGGATACACCTGCACTATTGACTTAACGTTACAGAAGGTTTGGAATAAAACAAAGGCACTTATGCAGGTTTCACATGTCCTGGAGTTTACCCCGCTATGGGATAACCCTTCGTTAACAGAGTTCTTAGCCCTAAATGAAAATAATTACTGGACCCGGAGAGGGATCACGCTATTTTCACATATATGCAGTAAGGGACAAATGAAACCAATATGGGAATTGTTTCATGAGATACCAATCACCGCGTTAGAACACTATAGATACGTTCAACTAAAACACGCATTAGCATACGCGCTTAATAAAACTTCTCAGACAATAGGCACTCAGCGATTTTTAGTATTTTGTTATAATTTAATAGGAAAAAAAAGTTAGCGTTTCACAAATCTATAGGAGATTAAAAGAGGAACTAAGTATTGTCACTAAATTTAAAAGTGTAGATAAATGGGAAGCGGATATAGGGGAATGTAATCCTCTTCAATGGCGGGAAATATACCAAAATATCAAGAAAGCCTCCGAATCAAGACAGCACCGTTTGACACAATTCAAAATAGTACATCGACTATATGTTACTCCGAGTCTACTAGTTAAAATCTATGGTAAAAAGGGAAAAGAATTCTGTTGTTTAAAATGCTCCTTTGTAGCTGCGGGTCACGTTCATATGCTATGGGGTTGTCCAGTTATTAACCACCTCAGCCCCGCTAGCTTAAACACCCTTAATGACCAGGCCATTTTTTACACTTCTGACCTACACTACTTTGACCGTTTATTGCTCGGTCATACAACTAACCACCCAAATGAATTTTACCTCCTTTTCTTCTCACTAATAGAGCTTTCATTTGGTGGTATTTCATTGCTGCTGACATTTTTAACTTTTTTAGTTATTAATCGAAATTTAACGATTTTTTTTGCAAAAAAATGACATTTTTCACTTTCAGTTGTAAAATTTTGCAAAAAAAAACGACATCCATCATATATAAATTTTTCTCTAAATTTATTGTTCTAAATGTCTTTGATAAAAAAAAATGTTTGGGTAAAAGTTATAGCGTTTACAAACTATGGTACAAAATGTGAATTTCTGCTTTTTGAAGCAGCTCTGACTTTCTGAGCACCTGGAATGTTTCCGAGGTTCTAGAATGGCCAGACAAATGACCCCATTTCGGAAAGTAGACACCCTAAGGTATTCGCTGATGGGCATAGTGAGTTCATAGAACTTTTTATTTTTTGTCACAAGTTAGCAGAAAATGATGATTTTTTTTTTTTTTCTTACAAAGTCTCATATTCCACTAACTTGTGACCAAAAAATAAAAACTTCCATGAACTCACAATGCCTCATCACGAAATACCTTGGGTGTCTTCTTTCCAAAATGGGGTTACTTGGTGGGGTAGATTATACTGCGCTGGCATTTTAGGGGCCCAAATGGCGTGCGAAGTAGTTTGAAATCAAAAATCTGTAAAAAATGGGCCGGTGAAATCCGAAAGGTGCTCTTTGAATGTGGGCCCCTTTGCCCACCTAGGCTGCAAAAAAGTGTCACACATCTGGTATTGCCGTACTCAGGTAGAAGTTGGGCAATGTGTTTTGGGGTTGTCATTTTACATTACCCATGCTGGTAGAGAGAAATATCTTGGCAAAAGACAACTTTCCCATTTTTTTTATACAAAGTTGGCATTTGACCAAGATATTTATCTCACCCAGCATGGGTATATGTAAAATGACACCCCAAAACACATTGCCCAACTTCTCCTGAGTACGGCGATACCACATGAGTGACACATTTTGCAGGCCTAGGTGGGCAAAGGGGCCCACATTCCAAAGAGCACCTTTAGGATTTCACCGGCCATTTTTTACAGATTCTGATTTTCAAACTACTTACCACACATTAGGGCCCCTAGAATGCCAGAGCAGTATAACTACCCCACAAGTGACCCCATTTTGAAAGAAGACACCCGAAGGTATTCCGTGAGGGGCATGGCGAGTTCCTAGAATTTTTTATTTTTTGTCACAAGTTAGCGGAACATGATGATTTTTTTTTTTTTTCTTACGAAAGTCTTCATATTCCACTAACTTGCGACAAAAAATAAAAACTTCCATGAACTCACTATGCCCATCACAAAATACCTGGGGGTGTCTTCTTTCCAAAATGGGGTCACTTGTGGGGTAGTTTATACTGCCCTGGCATTTTAGGGGCCTGAATGTCGTGAGAAGTAGTTTGAAATCAAAATCTGTAAAAAATGGCCGGTGAAATCCGAAAGGTGCTCTTTGGAATGTGGGCTCCTTTGCTCACCTAGGCTGCAAAAAAGTGTCACACATCTGGTATTGCCGTACTCTGGAGAAGTTGGGCAATGTGTTTTGGGGTGTCATTTTACATATACCCATGCTGGGTGAGATAAATATCTTGGTCAAATGCCAACTTTGTATAAAAAAATGGGAAAAGTTGTCTTTTGCCAAGATATTTCTCTCACCCAGCATGGGTATATGCAAAAAGACACCCCAAAACACATTGCCCAACTTCTCCTGAGTACGGTGATACCAGATGTGTGACACTTTTTTGCAGCCTAGGTGGGCAAAGCGGCCCACATTCCAAAGAGCACCTTTCGGATTTCACCGGCCATTTTATACAGATTTTGATTTCAAACCACTTCTCACGCATTCGGGCCCCTAAAATGCTAGGGCAGTATAACTACCCCACAAGTGACCCCATTTTGGAAAGAAGACACCCGAAGGTATTTCGTGATGGGCATAGTGAGTACATGGAAGTTTTTGTTTTTTGTCACAAGTTAGTGGAATATGAGACTTTGTAAGAAAAAAAATAAAAGAAAAAAATCATCATTTTCCGCTAAATTGTGACAAAAAATAAAAAATTCTAGGAACTCGCCATGCCCCTCACGGAATACCTTGGGGTGTCTTCTTTCCAAAATGGAGTCACTTGTGGGGTAGTTATACTGCCCTGGCATTCTAGGGGCCCTAATGTGTGGTAAGTAGGTAAATGACCTGCGAAATCCTAAAGGTGCTCTTTAGAATGTGGGCCCCTTTGCCCACCTAGGCTGCAAAAAAGTGTCACACATGTGGTATCGCCCTATTCAGGAGAAGTTGGGCAATGTGTTTTAGGGTGTCTTTTTACATATACTCATGCTGGGTGAGAGAAATATCTTGGCAAAAGACAACTTTTCCCATTTTTTTATACAAAGTTGACATTTGACCGAGATATTTATCTCACCCAGCATGGGTATATGTAAAATGACACCCCAAAACACATTGCCCAACTTCTCCTGAGTACGGCGATACCAGATGTGTGACACTTTTTTGCAGCCTAGATGCGCAAAGGGGCCCACATTCCTTTTATGAGGGCATTTTTTGACATTTGGATCCCAGACTTCTTCTCACGCTTTAGGGCCCCTAAAATGCCAGGGCAGTATAAATACCCCACATGTGACCCCATTTTGGAAAGAAGACACCCCAAGGTATTCAATGAGGGGCATGGTGAGTTCATAGAATTTATTTTCTTTGGCACAAGTTAGCGGAAATTGATTTTTTATTTTTTTTTCTCACAAAGTCTCCCTTTCCGCTTACTTGGGACAAAAATTTCAATCTTTCATGGACTCAATATGCCCCTCACGGAATACCTTGGGGTGTCTTCTTTCCGAAATGGGGTCACATGTGGGGTATTTATACTGCCCTGGCATTCTAAAGGCCCTAAAGCGTGAGAAGAAGTCTGGAAAATAAATGTCTAAAATGCTCTACGCATTTGGATTCCGTGAGGGGTATGGTGAGTTCATGTGAGATTTTATTTTTTGACACAAGTTAGTGGAATATGAGACTTTGTAAGAAAAAAAAATAAATTTCCGCTAACTTGGGCCAAAAAAATGTCTGAATGGAGCCTTACAGGGGGGTGATCAATGACAGGGGGGTGATCAATGACAGGGGGGTGATCAGGGAGTCTATATGGGGTGATCACCCCCCTGTCATTGATCACCCCCCTATAAGGCTCCATTCAGATATCCGTATGTGTTTTGCGGATCCGATCCATGTATCCGTGGATCCGTAAAAAACATACGGACATCTGAATGCAGCCTTACAGGGGGGTGATCAATGACAGGGGGGTGAAAAATGACAGGGTGGTGATCAGGGAGTCTATATGGGGTGATCACCCCCCTGTCATTGATCACCCCCCTATAAGGCTCCATTCAGATATCCGTATGTGTTTTGCGGATCCGATCCATGTATCCGTGGATCCGTAAAAAACATACGGACATCTGAATGCAGCCTTACAGGGGGGTGATCAATGACAGGGGGGTGAAAAATGGCAGGGGGGTGATCAGGGAGTCTATATGGGGTGATCACCCCCCTGTCATTGATCACCCCCTTATAAGGCTCCATTCAGATGTCCGTATGTGTTTTGCGGATCCGATCCATGTATCCGTGGATCCGTAAAAAACATACGGACATCTGAATGCAGCCTTACAGGGGGGTGATCAATGACAGGGGGGTGAAAAATGACAGGGTGGTGATCAGGGAGTCTATATGGGGTGATCACCCCCCTGTCATTGATCACCCCCCTATAAGGCTCCATTCAGATATCCGTATGTGTTTTGCGGATCCGATCCATGTATCCGTGGATCCGTAAAAAACATACGGACATCTGAATGCAGCCTTACAGGGGGGTGATCAATGACAGGGGGGTGATCAATGACAGGGGGTTGATCAGGGAGTCTATATGGGGTGATCACCCCCCTGTCATTGATCACCCCCCTATAAGGCTCCATTCAGATGTCCGTATGTGTTTTGCGGATCCGATCCATGTATCCGTGGATCCGTAAAAAACATACGGACATCTGAATGCAGCCTTACAGGGGGGTGATCAATGACAGGGGGGTGATCAATGACAGGGGGGTGATCAGGGAGTCTATATGGGGTGATCACCCCCCTGTCATTGATCACCCCCCTATAAGGCTCCATTTAGATGTCCGTATGTGTTTTGCGGATCCGATCCATGTATCCGTGGATCCTTAAAAAACATACGGACATCTGAATGCAGCCTTACAGGGGGGTGATCAATGACAGGGGGGTGATCAATGACAGGGGGGTGATCAGGGAGTCTATATGGGGTGATCACCCCCCTGTCATTGATCACCCCCCTATAAGGCTCCATTCAGATGTCCGTATGTGTTTTGCGGATCCGATCCATGTATCCGTGGATCCGTAAAAAACATACAGACATCTGAATGCAGCTTTACAGGGGGGTGATCAATGACAGGGGGGTGATCAATGACAGGGGGGTGAAAAATG
>NC_053396.1:132146699-132231962 GCF_905171765.1 Bufo bufo
AGAGGCACTCTTTTTATTATTCACCAGCATACAGCATGTCACACAGTGGCGTAGTTATAGGGGTCGCAGCGGTCGCAATTGCGACCGGGCCCCTATGTCAGGGGCCCCCTCCAGGAAAGACAGAGAGTAAAGCCCTATTTAACTATACCTGCATGGCCCGGGCTGCGAGCGGCTTCACATAGGGGGGCGGAGCCTAGCAGAGCTGTGCGTGCAGGAGAGGGAGTGGCTCCCTGCGGCCGCGGCAGAGTTGTACTGGCCGGAAGAGGACGAGTGAGGAGTGAGCAGTGAGGTGACTTCTACTAATAGGAGGCAGACAGCACCGGAGACAATCATCAGCATGTTAATGTAATAGTTAATTCCATTACATGTGAGCTGTGAATGAAGTGGGGGTGCAGTGCTGGGGCATTTACAGGTCTGTCCTAAACTAGGGACTGATCACTGCAATGTCTACAGTATATGTGCTGGTATGGTGCGATAATAAATGCAGTGACGTCAGAAAAGCGTGATAACACACACTGTGATGTCACCATAGTAAGATGCACAGTGATGTCACAATAGATGGATAATAAATAATGTCACAGTGGTGGAATAATACATACAGTGATGTCAAAATACAATAAAAACAGGCACAGTAATGTCACAATAGCGGAATAATGCACACAGTGATGTCACAATACTGGAATAATGCACACAGTGATGTCACAATAGTGGGATAATGAACACAGTGATGTCCCAATAGTGGGATAATGAACACAGTGATGTCCCAATAGTGGGATAATGCACACAGTGATGTCCCAATAGTGGGATAATGCACACAGTGACGTTACAGCACAGGGGTGCTGCACCCAATAATGAGACAGTACAAAGATAATGTACAGTCGTGGCCAAAAGTTTTGAGAATTACATAAATATTGGAAATTGGAAAAGTTGCTACTTAAGTTTTTATAATAGCAATTTGCATATACTCCAGAATGTTTTGAAGAGTGTTCAGATGATTTGCATAGTCCTTTTTTGCCATGAAAATTAACTTAATCCCAAAAAAAACCTTTCCACTGCATTTCATTGCTGTCATTAAAGGACCTGCTGAGATCATTTCAGTAATCGTCTTGTTAACTCAGGTGAGAATGTTGACGAGCACAAGGCTGGAGATCATTATGTCAGGCTGATTGGGTTAAAATGGCAGACTTGACATGTTAAAAGGAGGGTGATGCTTGAAATCATTGTTCTTCCATTGTTAACCATGGTCACCTGCAAAGAAACGCGTGCAGCCATCATTGCGTTGTATAAAAATGGCTTCACAGGCAAGGATATTGTGGCTACTAAGATTGCACCTCAATCAACAATTTATAGTATCATCAAGAACTTCAAGGAAAGAGGTTCAATTCTTGTTAAGAAGGCTTCAAGCGCCAGAATCGTCTCCTAAAGAGGATTCAGCTGCGGGATCGGAGTGCCACCAGTGCAGAGCTTGCTCAGGAATGGCAGCAGGCAGGTGTGAGCGCATCTGCACGCACAGTGAGGCGAAGACTTTTGGAAGATGGCCTGGTGTCAAGAAGGCCAGCAAAGAAGCCACCTTTCTCCCAAAAAAAACATCAGGGACAGATTGATCTTCTGAAGAAAGTATGGTGAATGGACTGCTGAGGACTGGGGCAAAGTCATATTCTCCGATGAAGTCTCTTTCCGATTGTTTGGGGCATCTGGAAAAAGGCTTGTCCGGAGAAGAAAAGGTGAGCGCTACCATCAGTCCTGTGTCATGCCAACAGTAAAGCATCCTGAGACCATTCATGTGTGGGGTTGCTTCTCATTCAAGGGAGTGGGTTCACTCACAATTTTGACCAAAAACACAGCCATGAATAAAGAATGGTACCAAAACACCCTCCAACAGCAACTTCTTCCAACAATCCTACAACAGTTTGGTGAAGAACAATGCATTTTCCAGCATGATGGAGCACCGTGCCATAAGGCAAAAGTGATAACTAAGTGGCTCGGGGACCAAAACGTTGACATTTTGGGTCCATGGCCTGGAAACTCCCCAGATCTTAATCCCATTGAGAACTTGTGGTCAATCCTCAAGAGGCGGGTGGACAAACAAAAACCCACTAATTCTGACAAACTCCAAGAAGTAATTATGAAAGAATGGGTTGCTATCAGTCAGGAATTGGCCCAGAAGTTGATTGAGAGCATGCCCAGTCAAATTGCAGAGGTCCTGAAAAAGAAGGGCCAACACTGCAAATACTGACTCTTTGCATAAATGTCATGTAATTGTCGATAAAAGCCTTTGAAACGTATGAAGTGCGTGTAATTATATTTCACTACATCACAGAAACAACTGAAACAAAGATCTAAAAGCAGTTTAGCTGCAAAGTTTGTGAAAACTAATATTTGTGTCATTCTCAAAACTTTTGGCCACGACTGTACAAAGTGATGTTACAGCACAGGGGTGATAGAAACAGCCATGTCACAGGACAGGGATAATGCACACACCACGGCACCATAATCATATCCAGGGGTGTAGTTATAGCGGGTGCAGAGGTAGCAGTCGCTACTGGGCTCAGGAGCCTGAGGGGGCCCAAAGACCCTTGTGCCACCTAAGAAGACACCAGTATTATAGAAAGTGCATGCTGGTCAAGTTAGGGTACTTTCACACTAGCGTTTTTCTTTTCCGGCATAGAGTTCTGTCCTAGGGGCTCAATACCGGAAAAGAACTGATCAGGCATATCCCTATGCATTCTGAATGGAGAGTAAGGCTACTTTCACACTTGTGACAGAGAGATCCGGCAAAACGTATGCCAACTGATGGCATTAGTAAGACTGATCAGGATCATGATCAGTCTTAAAAATGCCTGATCAGTCCAAAAAATGCATTGAAATGCTGGATCCGTCTTTCCGGTGTCATCCGGCAAAACGGATCCGGCATTTACTTTTTTCACCTTTTTTTTTCGGTCTGAGCACGCATTACTCTCCATTCAGAATGCATGTGGATATACCTGATCAGTTCTTTTCCGGTATAGAGCCCCTAGGACGGAACTCTATGCCGGAAAAAAAAAAACGCTAGTGTGAATGTACCCTAATCCATTCAGGAAGCATCAGGATGTCTTCAGTTCAGTCATTTTGACTGATCAGGCAAAAGATAAAACCGCAGCATGCTGCGGTTTTATCTCCGGCGAAAAAAACTGAAGACTTGCCTGAATGCCGGATTCAGCATTTTTTCCCATAGGAATGTATTAGTGCCGGATCCAGCATTCAAAATACCAGAATGCCGGATCCGTCCTTCCGGTCTGCGCATGCGTTTGTGAGACGGATCCGCATCCAGATGCGTCTCACAAATGCTTTCAGTCACATCCAGATCCCTTACACTGCTGGCTGGAGGAAAGGAGTTAGGTCCAAAATTTGGCATGGGAGGGTGGGTGCCGTTTCCATTTTTGCCTTAGGCAGCAGGAAGGCTATGTGCTTCCCTGCCCCCGGCCACAAAGCACTGAGGGAAGGGGGGCCCAAGCTGAACTCCTGCATCGGGGCCCAAGAGCCTTTAGCTACGCCCCTGATGTCACAGGTACAAAATAAAGGTACACTGACCGTTGCAAAGAGACCAGAGGAACAAAATTCGCATTATTTTACATAACTCTTCCCACAAGAAACTAAACATCCCCCTCGACCCTCTACCCCCTCTCCCATTCTTGGGAAATCTTCATGGCTGCTCCTGAATTCGATCCAAGTGACCCTTCGCTTGCGAATCAACCTAATAACACATTGAGCTATTAGGGAATGTGAGAACAGGTTGTAATGTGAAGTACACAATAATAAAAAGATTGTTCCACCAGCAGGAACAAAACAGTAACAATGCAGTTACATGACAAGAATCTGCATAACTAATAATATGCTAAATAGTGGAAAGTCCAATTTATGTATGAGATAGCCAAGATGATTGTCTATAAAATGATGGTAGTCTCACGTTCGAAGCTGTAGTGGATGGTCAGATATGGAGCCTGAAAGTCAAAAGTTCAAAACATTGTTACCTTTTTTTCTCGTCAGTGTATCAAGCTTGCAGCTCAGGGGAGTGTCCATTCTGCTGCAGCTCAGGGGAGTGTCCATTCTGCTGCAGCTCAGGGGAGTGTCCATTCTGCTGCAGCTCAGGGGAGTGTCCATTCTGCTGCAGCTCAGGGGAGTGTCCATTCTGCTGCAGCTCAGGGGAGTGTCCATTCTGCTGCAGCTCAGGGGAGTGTCTATTCTGCTGCAGCTCAGGGGAGTGTCCATTCTGCTGCAGCTCAGGGGTGTGGCCATTCTGCTGCAGCTCAGGGGTGTGTCCATCACAGCTCAGGAGGCAGCAGGAGGAAACTGAGCATGTGCGGCCATCTCTGTGAGAAGGACAAAGAAATTTAAAAAATAAACAGCAGGTGGCGCTATACAGATACATTTTATTGAATAACTCAGTGGCTGTGCTACATTTTTAATTACATGCAATTGCAAAAGTCTTCAGATTCAGGTTCTTGTTTGAAAAATGTAGAATATTTTTCGTTGGACAACCCTTTTAATAGGGGAGGTGACTAAATCCCATAATATCTATGAACCAATTATGCCATCCTGCGCCAGTCTATCAGCAGATATGTATCTCTTAGTGATAAGGGTTGCAGTAATACAGTGGTACAAGGTAGACATGCCATTATTACTGCCCAGTGTGATGTGGAATATGGTGCCCAGACAGCAAAAGTGACCACCTAACCAATACCCACATGAAGGGCAGCAGTGCCCCTCACCCTCCTCAGATCCTCACTGCTTCACATTCACACTAGTCAAATCTTAATGACATTTCAATGAAAAGAGGAAGAGTCCACCGACTCCGGATAGGAGCCCATATCCCCTCATTCTGCCTGCCTGCCCCTCATTCTGCCTGCCTGCCCCTCACAGCACACGGTAACACAACACACAGGAGGGGGGTGCCTCCACCTCATTACCTCCTGTTCTCATGGCTATCACTGAGGTTACACCTGCTCCAGTTACAATGAGCGGAGGGATGTGCGGAGGGCGCCTCCCCCTCCTCCAGCACTTGGTAGCGCCCAGATTGTAACAGTTTCTCTTTGTAGGTTTCCTGTGCAGTTTCTGTGAGGGATTGACCATGGCGGCTACTGAGATAGCGCTGCAGATGGTGAGTATGTGTGTCCGGGGTGTGCGGGGGGCTGCGGGCGGTGGTCGTACATATATGTGTGCATGCACTGTGCCGTCATGTGTGAGGAGGGGCGGCGGTCAGCCCCTCGGTGTACGGCGGTGATGGGGACAGCTCCCCCGTTATACGCACGGTACAGCGGCTCCGCTGCTCCAGATGCCAGGCAGGGCGTTGGCAAAGTACAGGCTGCATGGCATGGTGGAGGGTGAGGAAGTGTTGCCATAGCAGGTGCAGCGGAGCTCATGCTGTGGTGCCAGGGAGACCTCATGGAGGACCAGTCCCCTAGTCACTGACCTGTCACCAGTTCATGTTTCACCCCCTGGTCATGCCACCCTATCTTACCCATGCACAGGGTGGTGCAGAATGATGGCCTCCATATTCATAACTGAGAGAACGAAACACATTTATTCACCGGTTTATGCCGATTGCCGCATTGCTGAAGGATGCGCCTAATTTTGGTAAATTTGGTGCCCCTTGAGCGGTCCGTGCGCCTGGTGTAGAAACTACAGTGGAGGAGATTTTAATTTTGTAGGGGGGCGATATTCCAGCCTCTGTCAGGCCTCCCGCCACTGGAGTGGTGACGGCGCCGTAAAATGCCCTTAAAAAGTCGTAAAGGTAGGTCTTGTGACTTTTATTTTTTTTACGCCAAAACTTGGTAAAAAAAATGTTAGTAAACGACCCCTACTGTCTGTCCGTGTTTTATGTACACATTGGCTTGATGTGAGCTCCATTGGTGAGATGTCAAGGTGGTAGTCCAGACCCGTGCCAGCATATACTCGGAGACGGACTCCATTTTTCATTGATGTGTCGTCTCAGGTCGTTCAGGTAATGTGTCTGGGCAGATCCACTTGGGTAGATTTAGCAAAACTGGTGTAAAGGAAAACTGGTTTAGTTGCCCATAGCAACCAATCAGATTCCATCTTTCTTTTCCCAAAGGAGATGTAAAAAATGAAAGGTTGCAGATAAGGCTGGGTTCACATATGCGTTGTATATTCCGTTATACTGTTCTAACGGAAAAAGACGGAACTGCTATTAGTGCCCATAAAACTCTATTAGGATGGATCAAAACGGAATGCCTCTAAAGCCTCTTGCACACGGCCGTTGTGGTTCCGTGACCGTATTACGGGCCGCATACGGTGGTTCTGCAATACACAGGGCACCGACCGTATGCATTCCGCATCACGGATGCGGACCCACGGATGCATCTTGCCCATGAAATCTCGCGCAGCCGCAGTATCGGCTGCGCGAGATTTCATGGGCAAGAAAGGAGGACGCAAGGTTCGTCTGTTGAATAAATTATATGACGTAGCGGATGGGGCGGCGCCGCTCGGCTATGGGAGTAAATTTATTTATGAGGAGGTGTGCTGGGCTTGAAATAAAGGCGGGCCGGGCACTGCAGGGGGGCGTTACTGGGCTCTAGAGGAGAGGAATAACGCCCCCCTGGGCACCTTGAAGGTTCATTAGCATATCTGAAAATTTGTTTTTTTATCTAAATGACAACATGAATAAAAGAAAGAAGACACTTGCTGGAATGAAGGTAGTTTAGTGAACATTGCTATGTTAACAGTTTAATATGCTCAAACTAGGTGACGGATTCCCTTTAACATTTCCATTTAGGACTGGCCAGTGACCGTATCCTTGGCAAAAAAGAGAAGACTTCGGATAGGTCCCTCATGTGCTCGATAAGGGTACGTGGGCTTTCTCAGCCCCAGATACTAATGTTGTGGCTACCTGAGGTGACAGGTAGCCTCATCGTTGAACACCAGCCTGTCAGCGAATTTGTGCTCTTCTAGTCAATGCAAAAGACATGGTGTTTCCATTTGTTGTCCAATTTCAGCTCCTTAAGAATTTGTCATCTGTAAGGCTTACAACTCAGACGTTGTCGTAAGATGCCCCATATCATGGTTTGTGGCACTTGTAGTTACTGCGAGCGTCGGTGCCTTCTCACTCAGCTGATCGTGGGGGTCTGGGGTGTTGGACCCTTACCGATCAGATACTGATGACCTGTCTAGAGGATAGGTCATCAGGATGAAGATCTGGGAAAACCCTTTTAGGGTCCATTCACACGTCCGTAAGTGTTTTGCGGATCCGCAAAACACGGACACCTGCAATGTACGATCCGCAATTTGCGGATCCGCACATCACAGACACTATAATAGAAAATGCCTTTTCTGGTTCGCAATTGAGGACAAGAATAGGACATGTTCTAATTTTTCCAGGAACAAAATTGCAGATCCCGAAAATACGGATGCGGATCCAGGAAATGTGGATTTGCATCCGTTCCAGCCCCATTGTTGCCCAGATCAACCAATCGCAGCATAGCTTTCGGTTTTCAGAATTTATTAACCCCAGGCCTTTACCTTAGCACCGGCCTTTTTGAACCGCTCTGTATTTTCAGAATGTTCTAAAAAAATAAGCAGGAAATTTGATAAAATAATTATTACTGACCTGGGAAATCCTCTGCCAATCCAGTGGTCTTGCTGGTGATTATGTCCTAACCGTGTGCATATGACCACTATGGGCAGTCGCTGTCTTCAGGTGGTGCCTGCATGTATGGCACAAGACCGCTGAGGACATTGATTGGCTGCAGCAGTCGTGGGCACACAGTTGGCATGTCATTGAGGCAGGATGGTTAAGAGAGACCTTCAGAGACCACCGGAGTGGTGAGAGATTTACCAAGCAAATCCTAGTTCCTGCTATTTTTTACATTTTGGACAAACCTTTTAAGATTCCTATTCACCTGTGGCATATATGTTACTGCAGGGATCAGCAACCTCCGGCACGGCAGCTGCTCAGGAAAGACAACTCCCAGCATGCTCCATTCACTTCTATGGCAGTTACAAGAACAGTCAAGCGAGTGTGCATGCTGGGAGTTGTACTTATACAGCAGCTGGAAGGTTGCTGACCTCTGCCCTACTGTATAAAGGGCTTAATCCAAGAAAAATATTGCCTATCCTAAATGTCTGATCCATGGGGGCCGCAGTGTAGGAGCCCACACCGATCTTTAGAACAGGGGTCCTGAGTCCCTGTTTCTCTTCACTGCACAAATGCATTGCCGTTCGCACCGCAGACATTGAATGGATTGTCAGGGGTCATGCATGCCCACTGCTCTACTCCTTCAGTGCGTCATGCAGTTAGAAGGTACAGGGGGCATGGATCTATTGGGGGTACGACCACATGTCCGGTCAAGCTGCGGTTGGAAATTATAGCATCTCATTTCCCAATAGAAGTCGGTCAGGAAATAGGTTTCCATGTTGGCACTTTCCAAGTTGTGATGATTGTACCTGCTGTACTAGGGCTGCAGCAAACAATTCTTTGAGAAATCAAGTGTTGTACCAATCATTTTTACGATTAATCTAGTACTCTAATAAGAAAAAATGAATTAATAGACTGTTCTCCTTTATAAAAACTCATCAGACCCCCTGCCATCAGTTCCCCCCAGTTCCCCCCCAGTGCCTTCAGCTCCGTTTCCCCCACCCCAGTGCCTTCCGCTCCGTTTCCCCCACCCCAGTGCCTTCCGCTCCGTTTCCCCCACCCCAGTGCCTTCCGCTCCGTTTCCCCCACCCCAGTGCCTTCCGCTCCGTTTCCCCCACCCCAGTGCCTTCCGCTCCGTTTCCCCCACCCCAGTGCCTTCCGCTCCGTTTCCCCCACCCCAGTGCCTTCCGCTCCGTTTCCCCCACCCCAGTGCCTTCCGCTCCGTTTCCCCCACCCCAGTGCCTTCCGCTCCGTTTCCCCCACCCCAGTGCCTTCCGCTCCGTTTCCCCCACCCCAGTGCCTTCCGCTCCGTTTCCCCCACCCCAGTGCCTTCCGCTCCGTTTCCCCCACCCCAGTGCCTTCCGCTCCACTCTCCCAGAGCCATCAGCTCTTCCCCGCTCCATACAGGCAAACCTTGCGCCTCCCCCTGTATTTTTATGCACACTGTGTACCAATCACCACAAATAATATGTTCACTATATTGTACGGGTTATTACCACAGATACCCAATACTGTTTTGTGATATTTACTAAACAAAAAGTAATGAAATATCACGGAACAATATCTGGCGTACCGATAATAAAAATCCGTACAATATAGTAGACATATTTAGAGATGAACGAATTTCATATTTTGAAATTCGTTCACGCTTTGCTTACTGGTAAAAGGTGAATTCCCCTGCATAACGGAAACGGGACGGATCCGTTTTGCAGCCCATAGACTTCTATTATGACGGAATGAATAACGGATTGCCTCTAAAGGCGTTCCGTTATGCATTCTGTCATAGAATTGCGTTATGGTCCGTGGTAACGGAATCCATAACACAATTCACCTTTTACCAGTAAACGAATCACAAATTAATTTCATAACCGGAAATTCGCTCATCTCTGGACATATTATTTATGGTACTAGGGCTGGGCGATTATGACACTACACTGCGTGCAGAATTATTAGGCAAATGAGTATTTTGACCACATCATCCTCTTTATGCATGTTGTCTTACTCCAAGCTGTATAGGCTCGAAAGCCTACTACCAATTAAGCATATTAGGTGATGTGCATCTCTGTAATGAGAAGGGGTGTGGTCTAATGACATCAACACCCTATATTAGGTGTGCATAATTATTAGGCAACTTCCTTTCCTTTGGCAAAATGGGTCAAAAGAAGGACTTGACAGGCTCAGAAAAGTCAAAAATAGTGAGATATCTTGCAGAGGGATGCAGCACTCTTAAAATTGCAAAGCTTCTGAAGCGTGATCATCGAACAATCAAGCGTTTCATTCAAAATAGTCAACAGGGTCGCAAGAAGCGTGTGGAAAAACCAAGGCGCAAAATAACTGCCCATGAACTGAGAAAAGTCAAGCGTGCAGCTGCCAAGATGCCACTTGCCACCAGTTTGGCCATATTTCAGAGCTGCAACATCACTGGAGTGCCCAAAAGCACAAGGTGTGCAATACTCAGAGACATGGCCAAGGTAAGAAAGGCTGAAAGACGACCACCACTGAACAAGACACACAAGCTGAAACGTCAAGACTGGGCCAAGAAATATCTCAAGACTGATTTTTCTAAGGTTTTATGGACTGATGAAATGAGAGTGATTTTTGATGGGCCAGATGGATGGGCCCGTGGCTGGATTGGTAAACGGCAGAGAGCTCCAGTCCGACTCAGACGCCAGCAAGGTGGAGGTGGAGTACTGGTTTGGGCTGGTATCATCAAAGATGAGCTTGTGGGGCCTTTTCGGGTTGAGGATGGAGTCAAGCTCAACTCCCAGTCCTACTGCCAGTTTCTGGAAGACACCTTCTTCAAGCAGTGGTACAGGAAGAAGTCTGCATCCTTCAAGAAAAACATGATTTTCATGCAGGACAATGCTCCATCACACGCGTCCAAGTACTCCACAGCGTGGCTGGCAAGAAAGGGTATAAAAGAAGAAAATCTAATGACATGGCCTCCTTGTTCACCTGATCTGAACCCCATTGAGAACCTGTGGTCCATCATCAAATGTGAGATTTACAAGGAGGGAAAACAGTACACCTCTCTGAACAGTGTCTGGGAGGCTGTGGTTGCTGCTGCACGCAATGTTGATGGTGAACAGATCAAAACACTGACAGAATCCATGGATGGCAGGCTTTTGAGTGTCCTTGCAAAGAAAGGTGGCTATATTGGTCACTGATTTGTTTTTGTTTTGTTTTTGAATGTCAGAAATGTATATTTGTGAATGTTGAGATGTTATATTGGTTTCACTGGTAAAAATAAATAATTGAAATGGGTATATATATATTTTTTGTTAAGTTGCCTAATAATTATGCACAGTAATAGTCACCTGCACACACAGATATCCCCCTAAAATAGCTAAAACTAAAAACTACTTCCAAAAATATTCAGCTTTGATATTAATGAGTTTTTTGGGTTCATTGAGAACATGGTGGTTGTTCAATAATAAAAATTAATCCTCAAAAATACAACTTGCCTAATAATTCTGCACTCCCTGTATAATTAAAGCCAATGTTTGCGGCAGCTCTGAAGGGTTGTTAGTGGGGGAATGCCCATATACACCTATAGACCCGGGTGGTTTCATTACAGGACACATCTTAGAGGAGGAAGTGTGATGTGTAAGGAAATGCAAACACAACCTCTGATCATCTGAAGGACTGCAATCAGTAAGTCCCAGGGTGTCAGTACCTATCGGGAGAGGGTGAAAGTATCTGCTGGGGGTGGGTCCTGTCAGGGTGCGAGTCTATTGGCACCGGGCAAGGGGGCTGTCAGGTCCGGCTCACACCGGGCAGGGGGCGTCAGGGTTGGCTAGCATCAGGCAGGGGGTTTCAGGACTGGCTGGCATAGGGCAGGGGGTGTCAGGACAGTTACCGTGGTGCTGCTGGGCATCATCAGCATTGAAGTCCATGATGTGTTCCGGCAGCTGTTGGTGCTCCTGCTGCTCCATGTGCCGCCCATGGGGGTCGTTGTGCAGGACGTCGGGCGGGTGCTCATCCCACTCCTGCACGGCGATGGGCCATATCCTATAACGCTTGAAACCGGGCTCTGGCGGTTCCCCCCCCTGCGCGGGTCACCAGGGAACTGCTGAGCGCCTCCTTTTCAGCAGGGGCACCGCCGACGCTCCATGGTTCCGCGCTGCTCTGGGCCTGATGTCACACAGCGCGTCAGGTCACGGCGTGCGTACGTCAGGAGGTCATTGCAGCAGGGGACCATGGACGTGCATTGGTTGTACAGCTGATCAGCCGCTTGCAGTACATGTTTAACACGTTTTACCACGTGTCAGTATTTGAAGTTAATTGAATGATAAAGAACTGGCAAAATGAAAAACAGTCCATAAATGATCGCGGACAAAAAAACTTGACCTCGCCGTGTGCTCAGCAGTGTATCCCCCTGTACATTTATCACCTACCTGTCCTGGGTGTGCTTCCCATGGTATAAGCACAGTTTCTGGAAATAGGTGTCCATCCCGATTCAGTGATTGCATTGATATTGGCTGGTTATTGTTAAAATCACTCGCTATTATTCATGTTGAATGAAAATTGCTTTGGGTAAATGAGCCACAAGACGTGCGTAACCGGTAATTCTGAGTATTATTTGGTCATTGTATGGAGGTTTGGGAGGATATTCCCAATGCAGAACTGTTCTGGTCCCAAAGTGTCTCCCGATACATGGCTTCTAAATTTACTTCTACAAATACAGCAGTAGAAGAAGGACTTTTGCTCGTCTGCCCTCATTTGAGTGGTAATACTGCTTTGAGTGATCTGAGACTGACTGGTTGCTATGGATGATGTGCTTGGCAACATCCTTGAAAAGATGGTGGTTGTTAGGCATCGTGTCTCTAGAAACCAGACTGTTTACTTAAAGGGGTTGTCTAAACTCCTTTTCAGAGACCAGATCACAGAATTTGGTGCTTAATAGATTGAGGCCATTCCCCAAAATAATAGAACATGCCCTCTTATTGTCCGCATTACGGACAAGGATAGGACTGTTCTATTAGGGGCTGGCTGTTCCATTGTGCAAAATACGGAATGCACACGGATGTCTTCTGTGTTTTGTGGATCCGCAATTTCCAGACCGCAAAACATCCAATAGTCGTATACATGAGCCCTTATGCTGAGGGTTTACTAAAAATGAATGTAGGAGAACTGCTCAAAGGTTCAGTTTACCAAGTGTCGGTGGGTTTGTAAATGCGTCAAGATTTTCATGCTAAAAAGAGAACCGCCGCAGGAAGAAGGATCAGTATTTTGCAGAGGACTGTGTGCATGAGCCGAACCTTTAGGGCCCAGGACGGGATTGAATGGTGTCCTGTAGGATTAGAAAAGCCTTTACTGATGTCACATTGGCAATAATGGGACCTGATCTGTCCTAAGGCCTCATTTACGTTTCCGTGTCAGTGTCACATCCGGGAAAATAAGCGTACGTGTTTCATTCGTGAAGGATCCGTGGCTGGTCCGTGTGTCCGTTTTTACCATCCGTCTGTCATCTGTAATTCACTAACGTTGCTCAACTGAAAATTAATTTCCAAAGAATCTTTTATTAGTCATCAGTGAAAAACGGACACGACACGGATGGGCGTGCTTTGTCCACATCACGGATCAAAGTAGTGCATGTCCCCGTGATTTTTTATTTTTTTTTACTGACCCACTGTCAGTAATAAGATACTGAAATGTGAACAGACACATTTAAATCAATAGGTACGTGTGCTGTCCGCATTTTCTGATAAAACGTAAATGTGAACGAGGCCTTACCCTGCTGTTTCTTTATGACAGTCCTGATGGATCGGCCAGGTAGTTTATCCTCCAGTGGTATCCGCTTTCTTAGGAAAGCTGGCAGTGGCTGTAGCGAAAGAACCGTGTAATGGAAAACTGCCATGATGAACGCAGCCCTCAGCCGTGCTCTGTGCTTCTGCTATTGTGTTGAGACCTTCTAGTTTTTTTTTCCATTTTATATGTATCACATTATAGCGTGCATAGTAAATAATAAATTGTGCGTCTGTGATGCAAACTTACTGCCACTTACTGTGTTTTTTAATATCCAATCATAATGTATTAACTCAGACTGTGTAAGTGCATAGTTATAACTTACTAATATACTTCATTCACCGGTTCCGTCCTTTTCCCTGCGTAAATTCTGCACAAAGATCCCTTAAGTTGTCATCCACTGCCTGTTGCCAAATTAATTTTGTCTCCGTCTCAAAGGACTATGTAGAGGATTTTTAAACTAGTGTGGGTGCTCGTCCCCGCTGCATTCACGTTCCCAGTTCCATGCATGGTATACCTGTTCTCTTTCAACTGCCTCTATCTTTTGTGGAGGGGAAGCATGGATCGGAAGCCTGAACAGGATCGCACAGCGCTCATGCACCCGAACTTATTTTCTTTCCGTGTCCGTTCCGTGTTTTTTTTTTTTTTTTTTCTTGCAGACCGTATGCGGAAACCATTTCATTGGGTCCGCAAAAAAAAAAACGGAAGTTACTCCGTGTGCATTCCGTTCCCGTGTATCAGTTTTTCTGTTCCGCAAAAAAATAGTCTTATTATTGTCCGCATTAGGGACAAGGATAGTACTGTTCTATTAGGGGCCAGCTGTTCCGTTCCGCAAAATATGGAATGCACACGGACATACGTATTTTTTGTCTATCTTCTTTTTGCGGATTGCAAAATACATACGGTTGTGTGCATGAGCTCTAATAATTATTTATAAGGCTTTGTGACCCTGAGAGTCCTGAAATGTATTGAACTACACTGCCTCTTGCACCCGAACGATACGGATTAGGTCCGGATGTGTTCAGGGAAACTCACAACATTTCGCAAGCAAGTTCAGTCAGTTTTGTCTGCGATTGGGTAAAAATTTTTTAGTGCGGGTGCAGTGCGCATTGATGCGTTTTTCACGCACGTGATAAAAAACTGAAGGTTTACAAACAACATCTAGCAACCATCAGTGAAAAACGCATTGCATCACCTGCTTGCGGATGCAATGTGTTATTCACGCAGCCCCATTTATTTCTATGGAACCAGGGCTGCGTGAAAAACGCAGAATATAGAACATGCACGATTTTCACACAATGCAGAAGTGATGCATGAAAAACAACGCTCATGTACACAGAGCCATAGAAATGAATGGGTCAGGATTCAGTGCGGGCGCAATGTGTTCACGTCACGCATTGCACCCGCACGGGAAGCTTGCTTGTGTGAAAGGGGCCTAATTCCTTGCAGTACAGTAGGATTGTTATTATTAGGACCCTCCTGTTCACAAATGAGGCAGTTTTTGATAATGCGTTAAACGCCACTAAGGCTACTTTCACACTGGCGTTTTGGCTTCACGTTTGTGAGATCCGTTCAGGGCTCTCACAAGCGGTCCAAAACTGATCAGCTTTGCCCTTAACCACCTCCGGACCGCCTAACGCAGGATTGCGGTCCGGAGGCGGTCGATTCAGGCACCTTCACGCGCCGGCGCGTCATCTCGCGAGAGGCGAGATTTCCTGTGAACGCGCGCACACAGGAGGTCGCGTTCACAGGAACCGGAGGTAAACAAGTGGATCTGCAGCCTGCCAGCGGCGATCGTTCGATGGCAGGCTGTAGATGCGATTTTTTTATTTTTTTTTAACCCCTTAAAGGTATATTAGACGCTGTTTTGCTTGGATCGACCACCAGAGGACACAGGCAGCTCTGTAAGTAGCACCAATCACCACTACACCCCCCCCCCCCGTCACTTATTAACCCCTTATTAACCCCTGATCACCCCCCTGTAAGGCTCCATTCAGACGTCAGTATGTGTTTTGCGGATCCGCAAAACACATACGGACGTCTGAATGGAGAATGACAGGGGGGTGATCAATGACAGGGGGGTGATCAGGGAGTCTAAATGGGGTGATCTCAAGAGCATATTACAGCAAGCCAAAGAAAAGAATTGAATTACTAAAGAAGAGTTCAAGGTTCTGTACAAGCCGAATCCAGTACTTGCAACATTCTACGCCATTCCCAAGATACACAAAAAACGACAACCAATTCCAGGGAGACCCATAGTATCTGGGAATGAAAGTTTGTGTGAAGGAATAAGTGGCTATGTCGATGAGGTGATATCCCCATTTGTCCCCAGTCTAACATCATACCTGAGAGTCACTAAAGACGTTTTGAATAAATTGAATAACATACATGTAGAGCAGGGAACCTCATTAGCAAGCCTAGACGTGGAGGCGTTATATACCAGCATACCCCACTCTAAAGGCATAGACGCAGTGAAATACTACCTAGATACAAAAGGCACCCAGTATAAAGATCATAATGAGTTTGTTCTGTCACTTCTAAGTTTTTTACTCACTCACAATTATTTTATTTTTGACAGTGATTATTATTTACAGATCACTGGCACCGCAATGGGCACGAAATGCGCACCAAATTTTGCAAACTTATTTTTAGGGTGGTGGGAGGACCGAATTGTGTTCACTGAAGCACATAGCCAGTACATTAAACATATCACATTTTGGGGTCGTTACATAGACGACGTTATAATACTGTGGGAAGGTGCACAACAAGAATTTCATGAATTTATTAAAATTCTCAATATAAACACAATTGGTTTAAAATTCACGGGTAAAATTAATAAAAACAAACTCAATTTCCTGGATGTAGCCCTAAGCCTTTCAGAGAATGGTAATATAGAAACGGAAATCTACAGAAAGCCCACGTCGAGCAACAGTCTTCTCCATTGGTCTAGTTACCACCCAATACCTCTGAAAAGAGGAATTCCAGTAGGCCAATATTATAGAGTGAGAAGGAATTGCTCAACAGAGGAAAGTTTTGAACACGAAAGTAAAATCTTATACCAAAAATTCTTAGAACGTGGCTACCCTAAAAAAGTTCTACACAAAGCGTATCGGAAGGCAAAAGACAAGGATAGAAATGATCTATTAAAGAATAAAGAAAAAACAAGCAGTGACAAAGTTGTGCGCTGCATAGGGACATTTGATATTAAACATCAAGAGGTTAATAATATCCTAAAAAAATATTGGAACATTTTAAGATTGGACGAAGATATAAAAAGTGTTTTATCACAAAATATCCCTCAATCACATACAGAAGAGGTACCAATCTTAGAGAACAATTAGTTCATAGCCATTTTCAGAGGAATTCTCAACAAATTTAAAAAACCACATGGCTAACTACAAAAGGGTCCCACCCATGTGGAGACTGCCAATTCTGCAGCAAAATGCTTGTATGTAAAGAGTTTGAAAATCCGGTAGATCATAAGAAGTACAAAATCACTCAATACATAAATTGCAAAACAGCGGGAGTGGTCTATACGATACAATGCAGCTGCCCCAAAATTTATGTAGGGAAAACTGTACAAGCACTCCGGAGAAGAATATCAAAACAGCTAAGTGATATTAATTTAAAAACAGACACCACGCTCTCTAGACACATACAAGCAGAACATGACGGCAAAAGTGATAGTTTGGAAATATGGGGGATAACCAAAATTAAAGCAGGCCCGAGACAGGGAGATATAGATAAAAAATTACAGCAGGAAGAAACCCGCTGGACATACAGACTCAAAAGTCTTTCACCCCTGGGCCTAAATGAAGGGTTCACTTATGCATCTTTTTTGTAAAAATTATTGTAAAAATTACCATAACAAAAACCAATAGTGGAAAATACAAATGAAACAAAGAAATCAGACCTTCTTGAATTTAATAGCTGAGAGAGTGGAAAACAACAAAAATAAAACAAAGACTAAATATAGTAAAATATAGATTCCAAAAATTATGATTGAAGTACTTCAAGGAGTCTATACAATGTATTACCTACTGGATGATCCACCGCTGCTGACAGACCTGTAGAATAAATGAGAAACAATAATCAACAATAACCAATACCAACACGTTGATAAAAATAGAAATAATAATAGGTACATCACCTTCTAAAAGATCTAGATCAGGGATCAGCAACCTTCGGCACTCCAGCTGTGGTGAAACTACGACTCCCAGCATGCACACCTCCTTGGCTGTTTTCAGAACTCCCAAAAGAGTGAATGGAGCATGCTGGGAGTCGTAGTTTCACAACAGCTGGAGTGCCGGAGGTTGCTGATCCCTGATCTAGATGATGTCGACCGAGCCTGTAGGAAAAACAGGAGAGAAAAAAGTAATAAAACCCAATGAAAATATATGTACATGAAAAATAATGTAAACAGTAATTACATAGCTAAAAACATCCAAATCAAGTATATAAATGAAACTATCAATAGAAAGTAGGTATCATTTATCATATTTTCAATAAAAGGAACAAAAGGAAGTAGAGAATCACCTATGCATTGAGAGAATTGCCAAAAGAAGGAAAAGCAGGAAAAGGGACTAGGCAAAAACATCTAAGTATAAAGACATGCACAGAATAATGAGAGATCTAGCAGCAAAAAATCTCTAAGTATAGAGACATGCGCGGTACCCTTTCCAGCTGACCCCATACATCCTAACAATACCAAAAGATCGGCGAGTAATCTAATGTAGGCAGACGAGTCAGCAGATCGGAGCCGCAAAGCTCTAAGTATGGAGACATGCGCGGGAACGGAGCGAAATCGCGCGAGTACTGACATCAGAGCTGGGCGATATTAACAACCTATCAAAGATCACGATGGAAGAAACAGGAATAGGCTCAGTAAGGAGCAAGACTATTGCCTAAAAAAGTATCGCGTCATACCAGTGGGAGTTTTCAAATACACCCGGCAACGCCACTCTCCCCAGACACTGCCCGATCCCCTGAAGACGCCATATCTATGGCGAAACATGTCGGGAGGCAGCGCTTAAGATTTTAGACCACAGTGGGCCTATTATGTAGGTGCTAGCTATTGAATAGCAAGTTTACAGTCCAGCAAGTGACTGCGCCGCCAACAAGGCAGCACAGCGAGGGACTGTGCTGTAATCTGAACGCCACTGAACGAACTTAAGTAACAGGATAGGCAGCTACAGCAGCACTTGCATCACTATCAATGTTACAATACAGTGCCTATAGGCACCAATACTGAACAGCCTGCTGACAATGTTGTAACAACTGTTGCAAAATAGTGGACCGTGTGATCCAGTTCAGCACACAAAGAGGCAAACAGCCAGCTGAATAAAGCTACAGTTGCCATTGCCAAACGGCTGTCAGTAGACCAATATATCCAGTGTAGCACCGCCAGGCCCACTGGTGATAGTTTTAAATTTATAATTTAAAGAGGACCTTTCACCGATTCTTACCCTATGAACTAAGTATACAGACATGTGGAGCGGCGCCCAGGGATCTCACTGCACTTACTATTATCCCCGGGCGCCGCTCCGTTCTCCTGCTATGCCCTCCGGTATCTCCGTTCCCTAAGTTATGGTAGGCGGAGTCTGCCCTAGCGCTGGCCAATCGCATTGCAGAGCTCACAGCCTGGGAGAAAATAACCTCCCAGGCTGTGAGCTCTGCGCTGCGATTGGCCAGCGCTAGGGCAGACTCCGCCTACCATAACTTAGGGACTGGTATCTCCGCCTACTATAACTTAGTGAGCGGAGATACCGGAGGGCATAGCAGGAGAACGGAGCGGCGCCCGGGGATAATAGTAAGTGCAGAGAGATCCCCGGGCGCCGCTCCACATGTCTGTATAGTTAGTTCATAGGGTAAGAATCGGTGAAAGGTCCTCTTTAAGTAGGCTAGTTATAAGTTTTCATCATTTATTAAACCTAATAAAATAAAAGTTAATTTTTACCAAAAATAAGATCACAAAATAAACAAGTGCACGTCAAGAGTAGGCAACCAATGGTCTTACGACTATATGTAAAATACAATTATAAATGCCTCTACGTGCACTGGGTATACATTAATGTAAAATTGATCACCCCATATAGACTCCCTGATCACCCCCATGTAAGGCTCCATTGCGGACAAGAATAGGACATGTTCTATAGGCTCTACAAAAAACGCAGTGTTCGCCCGATCAGGCCTGATCTTGTGCGCACACTTGCGTTCAGTCCGCCTCACCGCAGTGACATAATTTTTTTTTTTTTCTGATCACTGCAAAAACACGCTGCGGCGCTATAAAAAGATCACTTTTGAGGGGCATGGCGAGTTCATAGAAGATTTTTTTTTTTGTCACAAGTTAGCGGAAATTGATTTTTATTTTTATTTTTCTTACAAAGTCTCATATTCCACTAACTTGTGACAAAAAATAAAATCTCACATGAACTCACCATACCCCTCACGGAATCCAAATGCATAAATTTTTTTTGACATTTATATTCTAGACTTCTTCTCACGCTTTAGGGCCCCTAAAATGCCAGGGCAGTATAAATACTCCACAAGTGACCCCATTTCGGAAAGAAGACACCCCAAGGTATTCGCTGAGGGGCATATTGAGTCCATGAAAGATTGAACTTTTTGTCACAAGTTAGCGGAAAGGGAGACTTTGTAAGAAAAAATAAATAAATCAATTTCCGCTAACTTGTGCCAAAAAAAAAAAACTTCTATGAACTCGCCATGCCCCTCACGGAATACCTTGTGGTGTCTTCTTTCCAAAATGGGGTCACATGTGGGGTATTTATACTGCCCTGGCATTTTAGGGGCCCTAAAGCGTGAGAAGAAGTCTGGAATCCAAATGTCTAAAAATGCCCTCCTAAAAGGAATTTGGGCCCCTTTGCACACCTAGGCTGCAAAAAAGTGCCACACATGTGGTATCGCCGTACTCAGGAGAAGTAGGGCAATGTGTTTTGGGGTGTATTATTACATATACCCATGCTGGGTGAGAGAAATATCTCTCTAAAATGACAACTTTGTATAAAAAAAATGGGAAAAGTTGACTTTTACAGAGATATTTCTCTCACCCAGCATGGGTATATGTAAAAAGACACCCCAAAACGCATTGCCCTACTTCTCCTGAGTACGGCGATACCACATGTGTGACACTTTATTGCAGCCTAGGTGCGCAAAGGGGCCCAAATTCCTTTTTAGGAGGGCATTTTTAGGATTTCACAGGACATTTTTTACACATTTGAATTTCAAACTACTTCTCACGCATTAGGGCCCCTAAAATGCCAGGGCAGTATAACTACCCCACAAGTGACCCTATTTTGGAAAGAAGACACCCCAAGGTATTTCGTGATGGGCATAGTGAGTTCATGGAAGTTTTTTTTTTTTGTCACAAGTTAGTGGAATATGAGACTTAGTGGAAAATGATGATTTTTTTTTTTCTTACAAAGTCTCATATTCCACTAACTTGTGACAAAAAATAAATAGTTCTATGAACTCACTATGCCCATCAGCGAATACCTTAGGGTGTCTACTTTCCGAAATGGGGTCATTTGTGGGTTTTTTCTACTGTCTGAGCATTGTAGAACCTCAGGAAACATGACAGGTGCTCAGAAAGTCAGAGCTGCTTCAAAATGCGGAAATTCACATTTTTGTACCATAGTTTGTAAACGCTATAACTTTTACCCAAACCAATAAATATACACTTATTGCATTTTTTTTTATTTTTATCAAAGACATGTAGAACAATAAATTTAGAGAAAAATTTATATAGAAATATGGTATAAAAATGTCTTTTTTTTTTGCAAAAATTTCGGTAAATTTCGATTAATAACAAAAAAAGTAAAAATGTCAGCAGCAATGAAATACCACCAAATGAAAGCTCTATTGGTGAGAAGAAATGGAGGTAAAAAATTTTTGGGTGGTAAGTTGTATGACCGAGCAATAAACGGTGAAAGTAGTGTAGTGCAGAATTGTAAAAAGTTGTCTGGTCATTAAGGGTGTTTAAGCTAGGGGAGCTGAGGTGGTTAAAGGGAACCCGTCACCTCCAAAAACCATCCCAAGCCGGCAGCAGTACTTGAGAGTAGCTAGCAGCGTGTTTGTAACTATCATTTTCTTCCTGCAGGTAGTTGAAGCAAAGCTGTAAAAACGATCTTTAATCTCTTGCCGGCGCGCATCTCTAGTCAGGCTTGAAGTCACGGAGGCAGCGGACTCCTTGCTTTAAGTCACGGTAATAACCACGCCCCCTTCCCTGCCCCTTCGCTGTGACTGACAGCCGGCAGTTCGGCAAAGCCAGATGAACTGTTGTGCATAAGCGCTGTCAATCGCTGCTAAGGGGCAGGGAAGGGGGCTGCTGGCTACTCTCGGGTACTGCTGCCGGCTTGGGATGTTTTTAGGAGGTGACAGGTTCCCATTAATGCATTCTGAATGGAAAAGGATCCACTCAGAATGCATCAGTTTGCCTCCGTTCCGTCTCCATTCCGCTTTGGAGGCGGACACCAAAACGCTGCTTGCAGCGTTTTGATGTCCGTCTGACGAAACTGAGCCAAACTTTTTCACTGACACAATCTGGCACAATAGAAAACGGATCCGTCCCCTATTGACTTTTAATGGTGTTCAAGACGGATCCGTTTTGGCTATGTTAAAGATAATACAAACGGATCCGTTCTGAACGGATGAATGCGGTTGTATTATCTGAACAGATGCTTTTGTGCAGATCCATGACGGATCCGCACCAAACGCGGGTGTGAAAGTAGCCTAACATATTTATGGATGTATATATTTTTTCATATTCATTTGTACACATTTAATGGCTTCTGACTAGGATGGAAACCTGAGGTAAGGCTGCAGATTGCTGAGCAGCCCTCCCAGTCCTCTCCGGCAGTGTGGAGCGTGCTTTGTATTCCAGGGATCTACCCGGCTTGTGAATATCCTGCTTTGGCTGTTGCACTGCAGCAGCGACCTTGCTGTCCTTTTCAATTAGTTCAGGAAGGAGGACTTAACAGTAAATAGTTGTCTTGCCTTTGGGTAGAATATGGATTTTGCAAAGCATTGGATGTGACATGTAGAAATGGCTAGTGGTTAATTGTATCCGGGCACGCATTGCATGTCGTGCTCTACATATGTACATTGAGGGCGGCTGGACTGTCTGTTCTGTACTACATACAATTTAATGCACTGGAGTAGGAACGCTCTCAATTATCAGTCTGGAGTTTTTCCAGCATATACGAAGCTTAGTATTAGAAATATGGATATATTGCTGTGGTCGTCTCGCACATCCTGCCATGACGAAAATAACTGCTATATAATTGGATTTAGTTAGGAGTTCCCCAGATGACGTGCACTAAACCTGCAGCTCATTTCCACGTACTGCATATGCAGTATTTTCTTTGCTCCCCATTTCAGTTTTTAAAGGTGTTTTCTAGATAAAATTACCCCCAATGATCTACAAAATTGGGGTGTTTTTTTCCCTTCCCCCACAACAGCACCACAGAGAGAGAGGATCCACCCCCAGGGACAGGAAACCTGCAGAATAAAAAGGTGGAGCCTCTCTCCCACCTCAGTGATTTCCTGTCCCTGGAGTGGGGAACCTGCAGTTTTCTTTCAGGTACCGCTAGTCTGCAAGTCCCAGAGGTTCTGGAGGACTAGTTGGTAACATACCTGCTGGGGTCTATCGCCCATAGGTTGGGCTGGCAGGACCCTAGGTGCCGATGGAGGGCCGGGACTCTCTACGGTGCTTGCGGCGGGTGCGTGTGCCCCTCCAGGGGAGTAAGGCCACGCAACACTGGAGAGAGAAAAGGAAGCAGCCCCAGGGAGGTGATGCATTCCTATACACGCGGTCTGATCAAGTCATTTTCCGGCGTGTGAATTCTGAGGGCAGAGCGGCTGAGTGCGCTTCACGAGGACACTTCTGGTAAGCATGTGCGTTCCATGTGACGCACTTCCGGTGGCGTGCGTTCCACGGGCGCGCTTCCGGTTTGGGGATCGCGCTTGATGTGCATGGCTTCCGGAGGAGGATCTCTTAAGAGAGCGCACGCCATCAGGTCCGGTGAGGTCCCGGACTACTGCCTCCCAAGAAGTTTATTTCTACACTCCTGTTTAATACCAGTCCTGCTGGTAAATTCTAAATGTCGGGTTCGCCTTCCATATCTCCAGAGTTTCTGTGATATTGTTTCTGTCTCACATTATAATATCTTCCTAGCCTCATGGAGGAAGAAAAAAGACCCGACCCGGCAGAAGTAGAGGTTCATGCGCCGGTACTTAAGCTCATGTTTGAAGACATTTGGGGTAAGTGCCCAGTTCTATTTACTGAATTGATGTTTGGTCATTTATTTATTTTTAGACAAGACCCAAAAAGGTTTTGGCAAAACGAAAAAGCAAAGAAATGTGCGCTGTGTGGATGCCCTTTATCCTCCTCTTACGCTAAAAGGCTGTGCCAGCAATGCATAGATAAAACAGTTTCGGAAGAATCCCCTTGTTTCCTAAAGAATATAAACTCTCTCATTAGGTCGGAGGTTAGATCATCTTTAAAATCTTGTAAACGTCAGAAGAAATCCACAGAGGCTTGGTCATCAGAAGTGGAATCCATAGACAGTGATCAGGATCAGGAGACGTTTATATCTACGGATTCCTCATCCTCTGGAGAGGAGTTAGATAGCAGAAGATACGGACAAACTTTTAAAGGCTTTTCGTTCCACTTTAGAACTAGAGGATGTAAAAGATAAGTCAATGGTTGATTGTGTATTTGAAGGGCTTCAAGAGAAGAAACGCAGATGTTTCCCTTAGCATAAGAGCGTTATTGCCATCATTAGTAAAGAATGGAAAAAAACAGATAAGAAAGTATTTAACCCTAAGGGTTTTAAGAGGAGATATCCCTTTGAGGAAGAGGCCTCTTCTTGTTCTTCTTGGGATAAAGCACCAAAAATCTGTGTTGCCATTTCCAGGATATCAAAAAATTCCTCCCTTCCATTTGAGAACATGGGATTTTAAAAAGATCTGTTGGATAAGAAGACTGACTCCTGCCTTAAAAGTACATGGGTGGCATCCACCTCCGCTTTTAGACCTAGTGTAGCTGAGCATCTACGGTTGCAGCCAGATCCATGGTCATTTGGTTAGAGAGGTTGGAGAACCAGATTCGTGATGAATGCCCCAGAGAACAAATCTTAGCCTCTATCCCTACCTTATAGAAGGCAGCAGACTTTATGGCTGATGCCTATGTGGACTCTATTAGATTGTTAGCTCAGGCCTCCCCTCTTTCCAATTCAGCTCGAAGAGCTCTATGGCTAAAGATTTGGAGAGGAGGAGACCTGTCTTCCAAACAATGATTATGTGGTATCCCTTCTCAGGGAGAATTATTCTTTGGCCCAGAATTAGACTCCCTTTTAGAGAAGGCAGCTGATTAAAAAAAAAGGAAATTTCCAGGTGTCTCTACAGGTTTTCCCTCCAATTCCTTCTCTACATCTAGACATCCCTTTCGTTCCTCAGGGTTCAGGGGAAGAAGTCGTGGTAGCGAAAAGAGCCAGAATTCCAGATCTAGGGGGTTTGGGAGCAGAGGTCATTTGTTCGGAAATTCCTCCTCTCAACCTAAGAAACCATCCCAACAACAATGACTCCAGAAATTCTGTGGGAGGGAGACTGAAGTTCTTCCTTTCCGCATGGGAAGAAGTGGGGAAGATGGGTTCAGAACCTAATAAAAGAAGGTTTAAAACTAGAATTTCGCTCATTTTCCCCTCAGATGCAAGATCACAAAACCTCAGGGGTCGTCATCGGGTCTATCAGCAATGGAAGCGGAGATTCTGGAATTAAAGGAGAAACAGGTTCTGATTCCAGTAACGGAACAAGGAAAGGGGTATTATTCTCCACTCTTTCTAGTAAAGAAACCAGACAATACCTTTCGCACTATTATAAACCTGAAACGATTAAACAGACACCTTGTGAGAAAATTCAAGATGGAAACTGTAAAATCCGCAATCCAATTACTGTACCCGGGTTGTTTCATGGCAGCCTTCGACCTGAAGGACGCGTATTACCACGTACCCATTCACCCCTCTCATCAACAATTTCTCAGAGTGGCCTTAATAGTCAGGGGTCAGATTCCTAATTTCCAATATCAGGCACTCCCATTCGGTCTTTCCTTGGCCCCCAGAATATTCACAAAGATAATTTCAGAGGTGGCATCCTTCATAAGGAAAGAGGACATTTTATTCCTGTCATACCTAGACTATTTTCTGATCATTGCAAACTCTCAACAAAGTTGTATATCAGCAGTACAGAAGGTGTCAAAAATCTTAAACAATTGGGGTGGATAATAAATCTGAAGAAGTCCCGAATGGAACCAAAGACTCGCCAGCTATTCCTGGGTCTCCTGTTGGATTCTATAGCCCAGAGGGTATTTCTAATGGAAGAAAAGATCACACATACAGACGAGGCTACAAATGTTAAAAACATCAAAGTGCCTGTCCATTCATATGGCCATGTCTGTGTTGGGATCCCTAACCTCTTGTATACCAGCAGTGGCATTTTCTCAATTCCATACTCGAGCCTTACAGATGGAGATCTTTTTGCCCTAAAAAACGGGGGATCTCTTTGGAGTCAGAAATAAGGATCTCAAAGAAAACACTGAGAAGTCTGACATAGTGGGAGATGAAGTCAAATTTAGATCAGGGAATCCCTTGGAATTTCGCCAGTCCAGTGGTGTTGACTACGGATGCCAGTCCCTTTGGATGGGGGGCCCACTTTCTAGACCAGGTCATTCAAGGGAGATGGTCTCCGATGCAGAAGACGTTTTCCTCAAACAGAAATGAACTACTGGCTGTGAGGCTAGCTTTGGAGAAAGCGATACCCCTAATTTATTCAGATCATATAAGAATAATGTCGGACAATCGGGCAGCAGTAGCATATATGAATCACCAGGGTGGAACAAGATCTACGTCCCTCATGAGAGAAGCAACTCTTTTGTTTCAGTATCTGGAAGGAAAGGTCAGTGACGTCTCTGCCCTCCATATAACCGACAAAGAGAATGTCCAGGCGGATTTTCGAAGTTGACACCAGTTGAGACGGGGGGAGTGGTCACAAAATCAAGAAGTCTTCTTCTTAAAAATGGTCAGGTTATGGGGTCTTCCTTCCATCGATCTGTTTGCCACCAGAGCAAACAGGAAGGTGGACCGTTTTTGTTCTCTCAACCCAAAGGAATCCCCGTATGGGGTAGATGCTCTTCTTCTCCTGAAGTGGAATTTCCCCTTGGGTTATGCTTTTCCTCCTTTCTAATAGATTCCACTGGTGCTCAAAAAGATCAGGAACGAGGGAGCGAGAATTTTACGAATAGTCCCCTTCTGGCCAAGAAGAGCTTGGTTCTATCTCCTAAAGACTGTCGATATCCGACCCTTGGATGCTTCCGGAGACTCCGGATCTTCTCGAACAGGGGCCAGTGTGTCATCCAGACGTCAGGGGTTTGCATCTAACGGCCTGGAATTTAAAAGGGCCCTGTTGACTAAACAGGGGTTTTCTGAGGCCCTAGTGTCCACCTTGTTAAGCAGTAGAAAGACGGTAACTGTGTCAATTTATGCTAGGGTTTGGAGAAAATACCTTAAATTTTTAGGTGTCGGGTCAGGTTCTGTACCATCGGAAACCTCTGTTTTCCGAGTCCTGAATTTTCTGCAGAAAGGCCTGACAGAGGGACTAGCTAAAAGCACTCTAAAAGTTCAGGTATCTGCTCTCTCTGCCCTTTTTCATAGAAACTTTGCCTCTAACCCATGGGTGGAAAGGTTTTTTAAAGCAGTAGACAGAATTCTACCGGTAAAATCTCCCAGTATTGCCCCATGGGATTTAAACTTAGTTCTGAATGCTTTGACCCATTAACCATTTGAACCATTGTCTTTCTGTTCTGGAAAACTCCTTACTTTCAAGCTAGTTTTATTAATAGCTTTAACCTCCGCCAGAAGGATCAGCGTGATCCAGGCTATCTCTATAAACCCCCCTTTTATGTCAATTGCTGATGATAGGGTGGTCCTGAAACCAGATCCTGCCTTTTTGACAAAGGTCCCATCTAGGGCTAATAGACTTCAGGAAATTTTTTTGATCCTAAGACTCGAGGATAGTAGGTTATACTGTCTAGACGTTAGGAGATGCCTTTTGCATTACCTAGATGTAACTAAGGATTGGAGGGAATACTCTTCTCTTTTTGTTCCTTTTTCAGGGCGGAACAAGGAAACGGTAGCCTCAAAAGGTTCTCTAGCTAGATGGATTAAATCAGTGATTATTCCTTGTCTGGTAGTCCTCCTCCAAGCTCTCTTAAGGCACATTCCACTAGGGCTGTCTCTACATCTTGGGCTGAAAGATCTAATGTCTCCATTGAACAAATCTGCAAGGCTGCCACGTGGTCCTCTCTTTCAACTTTCTACAAGCACTATTGTCTCTAACTGAATTGATCTCCTCTGATCTCCTGTTTGGTACCAGAGTTCTTCAAGTGGTGGCCCCCCCTGTAAGGAAGGGGTGTTCTCTCTAATCTCTCTCTCTGTGGTGCTGTCGTGGGGGAAGGGAAAAATGATTATACTTACCGGGATTTTCCAGACCCCATGACAGCACCCTTCCTTATTCCCTCCCTGGAGTTTTCACCTTCCTTATTCCCTCCCTGGAGTTTTCATGGTTCCTCCTTTCTCACGCACTGGGTGTAGCAAAAAGAATAAAAAATAAAAATTATATATATATTTTTTATATAATACATTTTTCACGTTTTTTATATTTCCGGAAGTGCTGTCCATTTTTCTACATTTATGTTTGGGCTACTAGCCAGTACCCTGGGACAACCACTGAGGTGGGAGAGGCTCCACTTTTTTATTCTGCAGGTTCCTGTCCCTGGGGGTGGATCTCTCTCTCTGTGGTGCTGTCGTGGGGTCTGGAAAATCTGATTACCGGTAAGTGTAATCATCATTTTCCCAATTACCAGCAGAAAAGCAAACAGAGTGGCGATATGTGAGTGTACATGACTATTTCTTCTGGTTCCATAAACTGGATTAGGGTGCCTTCACGCGACCGTATGTATTTTGCGGTCTGCAAAATGCAGATCCACCCAAAAATATTGATAATGTCCGTTTTTTTATTTTTTTGCGGACTAATAGCAATGTCTATTCTTGTCTGCAAAATGGACAAGAATAGGACATGTTCTATCTTTTTTGCAGGGCTGCGGAACAGAGTGCGCATTTTTTGCAGTCCCATTGAAATGAATGGGTCCGCATCTGATACGCAAAAAAAATTAGGATCGGGTGTGGAGCAAAATTACGGTTGTGTGAAATGGAGCCCAAGTGTAGGTCCGTACTGATACAATCAATTTTTCACAAAATGTTTATCAGATCCCTTAATGATAAGTTGATTTGGTGGAGTAACACCCCAGTTATCGCTCAAGGAAGTAGTTGTTAGGCTAGGTCTACACAGCGACAGCCCTACCCTTAAAGGGTTTGTCCACGTTTTTAGTTAGAAGTCAGTTGGTCAGCTGTAAAGATGAGCTAATTAATTTGTCTCATGAACAGGACTGCTTCACCTGTGGGGGTCCGTTGCAGAAGCGCCCATCTGTCACTAGGTTGTTAGAGCCTGACACTTAGCCCGACCCTGACTATTTCCTGCCTGCTCCATTGCTCCATTCCAAAGGGAGCAGTGTCTGAGCTGGCGACCCTGGGAACTGCGACTGCACAGATGCTGCTCTGAAGCCGAATCAGAGCCTTTGCCCTTGTTTTGCTAATCGGAGCAGTTGTGCAGACCGGTGGGACCTTCATCTCTAGGGACAGATGAGACTAGTCGATTTGTTAGAATAGATTTGCTCATCTCTAGTCAGTTCCTTTTTTCTTCCGCTTGTCGTAGGGTGTTCTGCTGCTGAAAACTATTCAACAGGAGAACCAAAACTATTAATAGGGTTGCCCTGTGCCGCGTAAGTCTGGACTCCCTTCTGTCCTCGTTCCTGGGGAGGGTCTTGGCCTTCCTGAGCTCCTGCGAACCTCTGCGGCTGTGTTCGCATGTTCGGCCGCCGGCCCGCGCAATGATCTGCATATTCTTCAGGGTTGCGGCGGTGGGAGGAAGCTAACGCTGTGGACCGGAAGGGGAGGGATGCCGACTAGCTCGCGCTGAGGAGAAAAGCCCAGCCGGCTCACTGCCAGACTGTTGGCTGTATGAAATATGGAGCAGGCTCAGCGCGCTGATTCCACTGAGACCACCAATGATGCATCGGTACCATGGTGGGTTAAGAGGGGTTATACCCTAGCATATATTTATCTTAATGCTTATGGGATCATTTTCTGTTGCCTAGGTTTCAAAGGAGTCTCCTAGGAAGACTTCCAGAGTAAAGGGGAAGGGATGTGGTGTGTGTGTGTGTAAAGAAGCTTCCTTCTGCCTGGGCAAAACCCCTATGTCAGGGGTCTGTCGGTAAATTAATGGAAGAGGAAGCTCCGTCTTTTATGGGCAGCAATAAACAGATGATACGTGAAGAGGTCAGGGAGTCGGTTAGCGGTCTGATAAAGCACCGCCCCAGTACTTCCACAGCTGCTGCAAAAGACTCCCCCCTCCCGTGATAGTGATATACTTTCTGGTCTGGAAGAAGAAGGAGAGTGGTGGTCATCAGACGAATCTTCTGAGGACGAGGCTGCAGGGAGACCACTTTTTCATGTGGAAAATACTAATTCCCTAGTAAAGGCGGTTCGGGCGACTATGGGGTTGGACGATCAGAAGCCACAGGATTCAGTCCAGGACTATGTTTGAAGGGTTAGCGCCCAAGAAGAGGAAGGTGTTTGATGTGCATAAGAACAGTTAAGATGTGATTGCCAGAGAATGGAAAAGGCCAGATAGTTTTTCGCCCCCCCCCCCCCCCCCCCTTCGGTGAAGTGGAAGGATCTGTTTGATGAAGAGTTGTCTGCCCCCTGGGATAGGGCCTCAAAGCTTGATGCCCCAGTAGCAAAAATGTCCAAAAAAGCCACACTCCCCTTTGAGGACATGGGTTCGCTCAAGGATGGATAGGAGAGCCGAGGTCTATTTAAAGAAAAATTGGGAAACCTCTGCGGCGGCTTTTAAACCTGCTATTGCCGCTACGTCTGTTGCCAGATCACTAAAAGTGTGGATGGGGGAGTTAGAGGCTCGCATTAAAGGGGGTACCCCTAGGGAGCAGTTACTGTTTCCTTCCCTGTTATAAGTAATGCCTTGGATTTCTTAGCTCACGCTTCTGCGGATACCTTAAGATTTTCGCCTTATCCAACTCTGCTCGGCGGACTATTTGGTTGAAGAGCTGGAATGGGGATGCTAGTTCCAAGGCAAAACTTTGTGCCTTCCCTTGTCAGGGAGAGTTTTTGTTTGGGCCTGTCCTTGATGACTTACTAGAAAAGGCCTCTGACAGAAAGAAGGGCTTTCCCTCTGTTAGTGAGGAAACCAGGAAGTCTTTCCGTCCCAGATTTAATAAGGGGAGCTTTAGGGGCAAAGAGAGAGCAAAACTATTTGCAGGTCCGAATAAAAAAAAAAAGTAAGGGATTTCTTTATTCCGGGTCAGACATCACAAAAAAGCAGTCCCAATGACGCCAGAGCACTTGTCGGAGGTCTTCTGTCTCTTTTTGCAGATCAGTGGCAGAAGATCTCCAAAAGCCCTTGGATACATTCTGTGATAGAGGAGGGCCTAAAATTTAAATTTCTGAGTTTTCCAGTAGGGAGATTTGTAATTACAGATTACCGTTCAGATCCCACAAAACAATCTGCCATCATCGTAGAAGTTTTTTCCCTGATAGAAAAAAGATGGCTGGTAAGAGTCCCAGAGTCCCAGAGCAGGAATTGACAGAGGGGTTTTATTCAACTCTTTTTCTGGTCAAAAAACCAAATAGCTCATTTCTGACTATAATAAACTTGAAGTGTTTGAACCAATTTCTGCAGTACGAGAGATTTCGTATGGAGTTCAAGTCAGCAGTGAACAATCTCTTCCCGTTTTGCTTTATGGCCACAGTAGACCTGAGGGATGCGTACTATCATGTCCCCATTCATCCCAGCCACTAGAGGTTCCTGAGGGTAGCAGTTCGGTTAAAAAGGGAGATGCATCTTCAATTTCAAGCATTACCCTTCGGCCTCGCTCAAGCTAAAGGGTTTTCACAAAGATCATTTCGGAAATGATGGCCCACGTCAGGGAGAAGGAGATCATCATTATACCTTACCTAGACTATTTTCTGCTGGTGGCCCGGTCAAGTCACATTCTTCAGGGTCAAATTGCCTGGTTGAGAGAAGTTCTAGAGAAGCTGGGATGGGAGATAAACCTAGAAAAATCCAGCTTATGCCCAGGCCAGAGATGCAACTTCCTAGGAATGATTTTGGACTCTAGTTCCCAGAAGTGCCTGCTACCTCTGCAAAAAAGCTTTATTAATGAGATCAAGAGTTCAGCTTCTTCTCTCGTCTCAGTCAGTCACCATAAGAAAGGCCATGTCTGTACTGGGTCTCATGACAGCCACTATTCCATGGGCCCAGTACCGTTCAAGGCTTCTTCAGCTTCAGATCCTGTGAGATTGGGACGGAAGTCTCCCCTCTCTGGACTCGGAGATATCTCTATCCTCCCAGACCTTAGATTCCTTGGGGTGGTGGATGGATCTAAAAAATCTAAACAGAGGAGTTCCTTGGACCAGGGAGGTGGTTCTTCCCTTAACCACGGATGCAAGCCCATCCGGTTGGGGAGCCCATGTAAGGTCCCTGCTATTGCAGGAGATTTGGGACAGCAGATCTCTGTCCCATTTGCACAATTTCAGGGAATTGGATGCAATCAGGATAGCCTTAGTACAGAGTCTTCCGACCATCGGAGGCAGGAATGTAAGGGTCTATTTGGACAACACAACAGCAGTGGCCTATATCAAACAGCAGGGAGGTACAAGGGCTCGGGGCCTAATGTCTCTCTTCCATCAGATTTCCAGCCTAGCAGAAGCTTCTCTATTATCTATTTCTGCAGTACATCTAAGGGGTTCAGACAATGTGAAAGCAGACTTCCTCAGTCGTCATGAACTATTCCAGGGAGAGTGGTCCTTAGATCAGGGGATTGTCAATCAGGTGGCAGCTTTATGGGGTACTCCAGAGATAGATCTCTTTGCCACCAGGGCAAACCGGAAGGTAGTAGTCTTCTTTTTCCTTTCTCCGGTGGAGCATCCGAGAGCTGGGGATGCACTGGCTCAATCTTGGAGGCAGGGCCTTCTGTATGCTATTCCCTCACTAAAAATGCTACCAAGAGTCCTCAAGAAAATCAGAGAGGAGGCCACGGTAATAGTTATAGCTCCTTTTTGGCCGAGAAGGGTGTGGTTTTCCTGGTTCCGCAAGATGTCGCTAGCAACAACATGGGTGCTTCCAGAATCTCAGGAGCTTCTGTCCCAAGGTCCAGTTTTTCACCCAGAGGTGAAGAATCTGCACCTGACTGCCTGGTTACTGAGAGGGAGATTTTAAAGAAAAGAGGTTTCTCCGAGGATGTAGTTAGCACTCTCTTGGCCAGTCGGAAGGAGGTCACTTCTAAGATCTACCTTAGAGTTAGGAGGACCTTTTTCAGATTCGCCAAGAAACCTGTGGATGTGCTGAAGCCCCTGACATTTCGCTAGTATTAGATTTCCTACAGGAAGGATGGAACAAATTGTCCCCGGTGTGTAAAAATAGAATCTACCCCTGGCATTTAAATTTTGTCCTCTCCTCTCTCACTTCAGACCCTTTCGAGCCTATTGATGAAATCTCCCCAAAGTTGCTCTCCCTAAAACTTGCTTTCCTTCTGGCCATTACTTCGGCTAGAAGAGTTAGTGAGATTTCTGCTCTTTCTATTGACCCTCCCTATTTAGTGATTCTGGTAGTGATTTCTCCTGATCCTTCTTTTTTACCACTTCACGGTTTCACCGTTCTCAGGAGATAGTGTTACCTTTCTTCTGTGCTTCCCCCTAAAAATAAAAGGGAATCAGATTTCCACTGTCTAGACGTTAAGAGATGTATTTTGCAATATCTGCAGGTCACTCAGCCTTGGAGATCCTCTTCACGTCTGTGGATTTTGTTCCAGGGAGCAAAGAAGGGATCTGCAGCACACTATTGCTAGGTGGATTAGATAGGTTATTTCCTTAGCCTACTCTTCTTTACGGGATTGATCCACCCTCAGGGTTTGGGGCTCACTCTACGAGATCAGTCTCCATGTCTTGGGCAGAGAGAGGTTCTGCCTCTATAGAACAGATTTGTAAGGCAGCTACCTGGAGCTCTCCGCATACGTTTTTTTAGGCACTATAGACTACAGTTACCTTCTAATGAAGGTCTTGCCTATGGTCGAAAAGTACTTCAGGCTGTGGTTCCACGCTAAACAAATTCTTGCCTATTCTCCAGGGGAGCTGTAATAGGTGATTAAGAAATATTGGATTACACTTACCGGTAATCTGTTTTAAACATAGAAAGTGTCGGCAGATAAGAACCATTTGGCCCATTTAGTCTGCCCAATATACTGAATACTATGAATAGCCCTTGGCCCTATCTTATATGAAGGATGGCCTTATGCCTATCCCATGCATGCTTAAACTCCTTCACTGTATTTGTAACTACTACTTCTGCAGGGAGGCTATTCCATGCATCCACTACTCTCTCAGTAAAGTAATACTTCCTAATATTACTTTTAAACCTTTGCCCCTCTAATTTAAAACGATGTCCTCTTGTAGCAGTTTTTCTTCTTTTAAATATTCTCTCCTCTTTTACCTTGTTGATTCCCTTTATGTATTTAAAAGTTTCTATCATATCCCCTCTGTCTCGTCTTTCTTCCAAGCTATACATGTTAAGGTCCTTTAATCTTTCCTGGTAAGTTTTATCCTGCAATCCATGTACCAGTTTAGTAGCTCTTCTCTGAACTCTCTCCAAAGTATCAATATCCTTCTGGAGATATGGTGTGTGTGTATATATATATATATATATATATATATATATATATATATATATATATATATATATTCACCTAAAGAATTATTAGGAACACCATACTAATACGGTGTTGGACCCCCTTTTGCCTTCAGAACTGCCTTAATTCTACGTGGCATTGATTCAACAAGGTGCTGATAGCATTCTTAAGAAAGGTTGGCCCATATTGATAGGATAGCATCTTGCAGTTGATGGAGATTTGAGGGATGCACATCCACAAAGCTCCCGTTCCACCACATCCCAAAGATGCTCTATTGGGTTGAGATCTGGTGACTGTGGGAGCCATTTTAGTACAGTGAACTCATTGTCATGTTCAAGAAACCAATTTGAAATGATTCGAGCTTTGTGACATGGTGCATTATCCTGCTGGAAATAGCCATCAGAGGATGGGTACATGGTGGTCATGAAGGGATGCACATGGTCAGAAACAATGCTCAGGTAGCCTGTGGCATTTAAACGATGCCCAATTGGCACCCGAGGTATGTAGATAGAAATGGACAGCACATCCAGTAGAAAAATTAAATCAAAATTTATACAGCCACAGTGGCACAGAGGCGATGTTTCGGCTCAAAACCCAGAGACTTTCTCAAGCCGCTTGAGAAAGGCTCTGGGTTTTGAGCCGAAACGTCGCCTCTTTGTGCAACTGTGGCTGAATAAATTTTGATTTGATTTTTCTACAGTCAATCACACTTCTGTGAAATCAAACTGTCCACTTAGGAAGCAACACTGAGTGACAATCAATTTCACATGCTGTTGTGCAAATGGGATAGACAACAGTTGGAAATTATAGGCAATTAGCAAGACACCCCCAATAAAGGAGTGGTTCTGCAGGTGGTGACCACAGACCACTTCTTAGTTCCTATGCTTCCTGACTGATGTTTTGGTCACTTTTGAATGCTGGCGGTGCTTTCACTCTAGTGGTAGCATGAGACGGAGTCTACAACCCACACAAGTGGCTCAGGTAGTGCAGCTTATCCAGGATGGCACATCAATGCGAGCTGTGGCAAGAAGGTTTGCTGTGTCTGTCAGCGTAGTGTCCAGAGCATGGAGGCGCTACCAGGAGACAGGCCAGTACATCAGGAGACGTGGAGGAGGCCATAGGAGGGCAACAACCCAGCAGCAGGACCACTACCTCCGCCTTTGTGCAAGGAGGAACAGGAGGAGCACTGCCAGAGCCCTGCAAAATGACCTCGAGCAGGCCACAAATGTGCATGTGTCTGCTCAAATGGTCAGAAACAGACTCCATGAGGGTGATATGAGGGCCCGACATCCACAGGTGGGGGTTGTGCTTACAGCCCAACACTGTGCAGGACGTTTGGCATTTGCCAGAGAACACCAAGATTGGCAAATTTGTCACTGGCGCCCTGTGCTCTTCACAGATGAAAGCAGGTTCACACTGAGCACATGTGACAGACGTGACAGAGTCTGGAGACGCCGTGGAGAACGTTCTGCTGCCTGCAACATCCTCCAGCATGACCGGTTTGGCATTGAGTCAGTAATGGTGTGGGGTGGCATTTCTTTGGAGGGCCGCACAGCCCTCCATGTGCTCACCAGAGGTAGCCTGACTGCCATTAGGTACCGAGATGAGATCCTCAGACCCCTTGTGAGACCATATGCTGGTGCGGTTGGCCCTGGGTTCCTCCTAATGCAAAACAATGCTAGACCTCATGTGGCTGGAGTGTGTCAGCAGTTCCTGCAAGACGAAGGCATTGATGCTATGGACTGGCCCGCCCGTTCCCCAGACCTGAATCCAATTGAGCACATCTGGGACATCACGTCTCGCTCTATCCACCAACGTCACGTTGCACCACAGACTGTCCAGGAGTTGGCAGATGCTTTAGTCCAGGTCTGGGAGGAGATCCCTCAGGAGACCGTCCGCCACCTCATCAGGAGCATGCACAGGCGTTGTAGGGAGGTCATACAGGCACGTGGAGGCCACACACACTACTGAGCCTCATTTTGACTCATTTAAGGACAATACATCAAAGTTGGATCATCCTGTAGTGTGTTTTTCCACTTTAATTTTGAGTGTGACTCCAAATCCAGACCTCCATGGGTTGAAAAATTTGATTTCCATTTTTTTTATTTTTGTGTGATTTTGTTGTCAGCACATTCAACTATGTAAAGAACAAAGTATTTCAGAAGAATATTTAATTAATTCAGATCTAGGATGTTATTTTTGTGTTCCCTTTTATTTTTTTGAGCAGTGTATATATAAAAAAGGAAAAAGTGTGGCAGCACCATCCTTGATGCAAGTAGATGAAGGGTGCAACCGGCCCAGTATGGATATAAGCCAATCCAGATAAACAAAAATGTAAAAATGGGCAGCACTCCAAGAGATAAAAAATAGCAAAATACTTTATTTACCCACAAAGGTCATGCCACGTTTCGGCTCTATACAGGTTACTGCTTGAGGAAGGCTCCTGTATAGAGCCGAAACGTTGCATGACCTTTGTGGGTAAATAAAGTATTTTGCTATTTTTTATCTCTTGGAGTGCTGCCCATTTTTACATAATATATATAAAAAATTGCAAAAATACTTTATTTACCCAAAAAGGACATGCATGTCCTTTTTGGGTAAATAAAGTATTTTTGCAATTTTTTACTTCTCGGAGTGCTGCCCATCTTTATATTTTATTTTATATAAGTCTTTTTTTAAAAGATGTATTAGGTTGTTAAGATGTTATATTCAAAGAAAACTTATTACCGGTAAGTGTAATCCAATAATTTTAACCTTTAAAGTCAAAAATATTTGTGCGACTTCTGATAAGGGGATAGCAGGTCATTGCCTGGTCGGTTTAATAATGGCAGTATACTCCATTTTGATGTTTCTTCATGGCATTTTTATGGCACTTTGGAGCCTGACATAGTGTGGAGCAGATGTGGGTTTACCATAATCTACTACGGATGTAAGGTGCAGCAGAACCTTGTCCTAACCACAGTTCCTCTATAGAACAGGAAATGGTTACCTTAGCATCTAGGTTATTTTTCATCTGCTTTATAGGAAACTTTTTCTGTGATACATGAGCGGAGCAGATGCTTCACAGAGGAAGTGTTATCAGTGTTTGACAGCATTCACTGTAAGGGGCTGTATTACACAGCCCGATTCAGCAGGAGAATTATTCCCTCCCGGCAATCGCCTGCTCGCTAGCGGAGGAGACCACTGCTATTACATGTAGCAATCTCCTCCAGAACATGGGGAGGAGCGATTGTTATGCCATCGCTCCCATCCCCATGCTGTACAGTGGTTTGTTGGCAGCAGATCATGATTACACGGCACGATCTGCCGCTGGCAAACAATGATTTTTAACCCCTTAAGGACTCGGCCCTATTTCACCTTAAAGATCAGGCCATTTTTTGCAAATCTGACCAGTGTCACTTTAAGTGGTGATAACTTTAAAACGCTTTGACTTATCCAGGCCATTCTGAGATTGTTTTTTCATCACATATTGTACTTCATGACACTGGTAAAATGAAGTGAAAAAAATGCATTTTTATTTATAAAAAATACCAAATTTACCAAAAAATTTAAAAAAATTGCAAGTTTCCAAGTTTCAATTTCTTGACTTCTATAATACATAGTAATACCTCCAAAAATAGTTATTACTTTACATTCCCCATATGTCTACTTCATGTTTGGATCATTTTGGGAATGATATTTTATTTTTGGGGATGTTAGGCTACTTTCACACCTGCGTTAGGTGCGGATCCGTCTGGTATCTGCACAGACGGATCCGCACCTATAATGCAAACGCTTAGATCCGTTCAGAACGGATCCGTTTGCATTACCATGAACAAAAAAAAAATAATTTTTTTTTTTTTTGTTCATGATAATGCAAATGGATCCGTTTTGACTTTACATTGAAAGTCAATGGGGGACGGATCCGTTTGAAAATTGAGCCATACTGTGTCATCTTCAAACGGATCCGTCCCCATTGACTTACATTGTAAGTCTGGACGGATCCGTTTGCCTCCGCACGGCCAGGCGGACACCCGAACGCTGCAAGCAGCGTTCAGGTGTCCGCCTGCTGAGCGGAGCAGAGGACAAACTGAGCCAGACTGATGCATTCTGAGCGGATCTGCATCCACTCAGAATGCATTAGGACTGGACGGATCCGTTCGGGGCCGCTTGTGAGCCCCTTCAAACGGAACTCACAAGCGGAGCCCCGAACGCTAGTGTGAAAGTAGCCTTACAAGGCTTAGAAGTTTAGAAGCAAATCGTGAAATTCTTCAAAAACCCAATTTTTAGGGACCAGTTCAGGTCTGAAGTCACTTCGCGAGGCTTACATAATAGAAACCACCCAAAAATGACCCCATTCTGTAAAATACACCCCTCAAGGTATTCAAAACTGATTTTACAAACTTTAACCCTTTAGGTGTTCCACAAGAATTAATGGAAAATAGAGATACAATTTCAAAACTTTTTTGGCAGATTTTCCATTTTAATAATTTTTTTCCAGTTACAAAGCAAGGGTTAACAGCCAAACCAAACTCAATATTTATGGCCCAGATTTTGTAGTTTACAGAACCACCCCATATGTGTTCGTAAACTGCTGTACGGGCACACAGCAGAGCGCAGAAGGAAAGGAATGCCATACGGTTTTTGGAAGGCAGATTTTGCTGGACTGTTTTTTTTTTACACCATGTCCCATTTGAAGCCCCCCTGATGCACTCCTAGAGTAGAAACTCCAAAATTGGCCCCATTTTAGAAACTACGGGATAGGGTGGCAGTATTTTTGGTACTAGTTTAGGGTACATATGATTTTTGGTTGCTCTATATTACACTTTTTTTGTGAGGCAAGATAACAAGAAATAGCTATTTTGGCACAGTTTTTTTTTTTTTTTTTTGTTATTTACAACATTCATCTGACAGGTTAGATCATGTAATATTTTTATAGACCAGGTTGTCACGGATGCGGCGATACCTAATATGTGTACTTTTTATTTATTTATGATTTGAGCAGGCACCGGGTTCCGATCACCGGGCGGCGGTGATCGGAACAACACATGACGTACCGGTACGTCATGGGTCCTTAAGGACTCGGGAAACATGCCGTACCTGTATGTCCTAAGTCCTTAAGGGGTTAAGCATGCTTAAAAATCACAATTGCCCAATAAACTAGCATTTTCTCGTTCATCGGGTAATCGTGGCATTATTACACTGGCAGATCATTGCTAACGAGCTTTCTGGCAAACGCTTGTTAACGATGAACTGGCTGAGAATAGGCCAGTCTAAGGCTGAATTCACACGTCCGTGGAACACTGTCCGTGGGATACCGGACTGGCATCCTGCTTGGTGCAGGAGCGCACGGCGTCATTGGTTTCTATGACGCTGTGTGCATCGTGCCGCCGCTGCTGTACAGTAGTACACTCGTATAGAGCGTTTGCCGGAAAGCTCGTTGGCAATGATCTGCCAGTGTAATACTGCCACTGATTACCCGATGAACGAGAAAATTCGGCTTTGGGCAATTGTGATTTTTAAGCAGGATGCCAGTCCGATTTCTCACAGACCGAGTTCCACGGACATGTGAATTCAGCCTAAGGGTACTTTCACACTAGCGTTTTTCTTTTCCGGCACGGAGTTCCGTCCTAGGGGCCCAATACTGGAAAAGAACTGATCAGTTTCATCCCCATGCATTCTGAATGGAGAGAAATCTGTTCAGTCACTGAACGGCGTTTTGGACCTAGGAAATACCGCAGCATGCTGCGGTATAATCTCCGTCCAAAATTCCGGATCAGTTGCCGGAATGCTGGACCGGTAAAAATGTGAAAAAAAATAGAAACTGATCCGTTTGTCCGTATGACAAACGGAGAGACGGATCCGTTCTTGCAACACATTTGTGAGACTGATCCGCATCCGGATCCGTCTACAAATGCTGTCCTTTTGCATGTGGATTGCCTGATCCGGCGACGGAACTCCTAGCCGGATCACTCTGCCACAAGTGTGAAACTAGCCTAATACAGGCTTAAGTGTGTATGTAGACATGGCTGTCGGTCACTGATATGTATGTATACACGCTTACATAGAGAATGCTGTCAATCACTGATAACACCTCCTCCCCGTGTACAACTGAAGTCAGAAAGCAATAGCAGACATATAAATGTAGAAATTACAAGTTTTACTGAATCTTTTCCTACAAAACCATATATCAATCTCAGCTCTTCCTGCTCTATAACCTGCCTGCAGATTGCACTACGTTTTGTGGTGACAGGTCTCTTTAATGTGGTTTCCAGAACATAATTTATGATAACTTATCCTTGGCATAGGTCATCATCATAGGTCATCAGTAGATCCGAAGTCAATTCGCTCCAAACTCCATTTGCTGTATCTGTACAGTATTAAAATGTATGGGCTCCGGCGAGGCGAAGTGAGTTATCACTAATCTCTGTACAGCATTCAAACAAAGTTTTGAACGAATTGACTTGGCTCGATTCACTCAACACTAGTTATCAATATCAGATCGCAGGATCCAGACTCCCAGCACCTCCGCCGATCAGCTGCCTTTACAAGCTTAGGCATTGGAGCTCCACAGCTCCACACTCCCTGTAGTGGCAGTGCCTGGTTGCTGCAGCGCTGCTCTCTGTTTTCTATATAAGCTTTATACACTGCGTGCAGAATTATTAGGCAAATGAGTATTTTGACCACATCATCCTCTTTATGCATGTTGTCTTACTCCAAGCTGTATAGGCTCGAAAGCCTACTACCAATTAAGCATATTAGGTGATGTGCATCTCTGTAATGAGAAGGGGTGTGGTCTAATGACATCAACACTCTATATTAGGTGTGCATAATTATTGGGCAACTTCCTTTCCTTTGGCAAAATGGGTCAAAAGAAGGACTTGACAGGCTCAGAAAAGTCAAAAATTGTGAGATATCTTGCAGAGGGATGCAGCACTCTTAAAATTGCAAAGCTTCTGAAGCGTGATCATCGAACAATCAAGCGTTTCATTCAAAATAGTCAACAGGGTCGCAAGAAGCGTGTGGAAAAACCAAGGCGCAAAATAACTGCCCATGAACTGAGAAAAGTCAAGCGTGCAGCTGCCAAGATGCCACTTGCCACCAGTTTGGCCATATTTCAGAGCTGCAACATCACTGGAGTGCCCAAAAGCACAAGGTGTGCAATACTCAGAGACATGGCCAAGGTAGGAAAGGCTGAAAGACGACCACCACTGAACAAGACACACAAGCTGAAACGTCAAGACTGGGCCAAGAAATATCTCAAGACTGATTTTTCTAAGGTTTTATGGACTGATGAAATGAGAGTGAGTCTTGATGGGCCAGATGGATGGGCCCGTGGCTGGATTGGTAAAGGGCAGAGAGCTCCAGTCCGACTCAGACGCCAGCAAGGTGGAGGTGGAGTACTGGTTTGGGCTGGTATCATCAAAGATGAGCTTGTGGGGCCTTTTCGGGTTGAGGATGGAGTCAGTCCTACTGCCAGTTTCTGGAAGACACCTTCTTCAAGCAGTGGTACAGGAAGAAGTCTGCATCCTTCAAGAAAAACATGATTTTCATGCAGGACAATGCTCCATCACACGCATCCAAGTACTCCACAGCGTGGCTGGCAAGAAAGGGTATAAAAGAAGAAAATCTAATGACATGGCCTCCTTGTTCACCTGATCTGAACCCCATTGAGAACCTGTGGTCCATCATCAAATGTGAGATTTACAAGGAGGGAAAACAGTACACCTCTCTGAACAGTGTCTGGGAGGCTGTGGTTGATGGTGAACAGATCAAAACACTGACAGAATCCATGGATGGCAGGCTTTTGAGTGTCCTTGCAAAGAAAGGTGGCTATATTGGTCACTGATTTGTTTTTGTTTTGTTTTTGAATGTCAGAAATGTATATTTGTGAATGTTGAGATGTTATATTGGTTTCACTGGAAAAAGAAATAATTGAAATGGGTAAATATTTGTTTTTTGTTAAGTTGCCTAATAATTATGCACAGTAATAGTCACCTGCACACACAGATATCCCCCTAAAATAGCTAAAACTAGAAACAAACTAAAAACTACTTCCAAAAATATTCAGCTTTGATATTAATGAGTTTTTTGGGTTCATTGAGAACATGGTTGTTGTTCAATAATAAAATTAATCCTCAAAAATACAACTTGCCTAATAATTCTGCACTCCCTGTATATTGTATGCTGTACAACCTTTAACTTTCACTTTAAAGAGGACCTTTCACTAGTTTAAAAACTAACTATATCAGTGGGCAGAGCGGGAGTCCCAGGCTATGAGCTGTGCGCTACGATTGGCCAGCGCTGCAGCAAGGGACAATACTAATACAAAAACTCTGCCCCGTACAAAAGAGGGAGCTGCACACACCGGAGCCTATACCGGGCGAACAGAGCGGCGCCCAGACATACTAGTAAGTTCAGGGGGACCCCTGGGCGCCGCTCTGCCCACTGATATAGTTAGTTTTTAAACTAGTGAAAGGTCCTCTTTTAATTTTGAATTACTGGTCAAAGAGAACATGCCGGCAAAAAAGTACCAAATCATAGGAGACCTGATGGCCCCAGCTGCTTCTGACTGTCTGAATATCCAGTACCTGCAGTCAGTGGGTTTTATAAATACCATAAATAGCATTTTGACATCAGAAATATGTGTTAACCGCAACATAAAATAGCTCCTAGTGGTGCAGAACAGGAGCAGTCTTGGAGGAGTAAGGATAAGGACTAGAAGGGGGGAGGTATGGTTATTGTACCTCCATCTTGTTTGGGTGGATCAGGTCCCCATGTGCTAACACTGACCAACTTGGCACCCTATTATTTGTATGGGAATTTTGATATGCCACTGGAAGTGAATCCAGTCCTAACATGTGTTATATAGGACACATGCACACATTACGGATATCTTCTACTGAACTCACCGTTCAGTACAACAGATCCACAATCGGATATGAACCGTCTGCATCATAAAACCTGTAAGATACGGTCAGCCCAGGAGATCTGGCAGACACATGGACCGTGTTTCCCAGGCTGAAATGACAAAATAGTACCAGCCCTAAAAATTGATCAGAGAGTCACCATTTTACAGGGAATGACATCACTACCTTGATGAAGTCACCATTGATGTCACCACTAAGAACTGTTACATGGGCTGGTGCATCTTCAACAAGGCACCAGCAAATGTGGTGACATCATACAGGTGGTAATGTCACAGGGATGATGACATGACATACTTTGATGCATTTAAATAAAATTTCACCTTAAGGAAGAGTCCTGTGAGTACGAAGATAAAAAGTACATGACCGGACATGGCGTCACTTACACTGTTTGGGCTGTTTTTGGGGAGTGTTTTGGAGCTGACAGATTCCCTTTAAAGTTACTATCTGATTTTACTTATCAGTACTAAAGAAACTAATACTACCAGCTAACCAGCACGTAATTTTGGCTTTCATTTGCTGCCCCTCTCATTAAAAACTGTGTGGGCATGAATACTGTACTTCTATTTCTGTCTGTCACCTATTCAATATTCAGGCAAATGTATGGACAGCTAGTGCTCTGATGTCTATGGAACATACTGGCACTGGAAGAGATGACGTCAGGACAGAGACGGCAGTAGCACGTGGGTTTCTTTTCCATTGTCTGGCTCTGCCACTGTTAGTGCCAGCGTATTCAGGCACTGTCTTTGTGCCTCAGATAAAAAAAAAACCTGGACATGTGTCATATTAGCTTAGCCTTTAGCTTCATTAATATTTCTTACATCTCGTCTAGGGCATTCACACTACCGTAGTTTCGGTCCGCATCCATTCTGCATTTTTTGAGAACCAATTAATTTCAATGTGCTATCAAGTGCTATCTGCATCCGCGCATCCGTTTCAGAACATGTCGTATTCTTGTCTGTTTTGCGGACAATAATAATAAAGGGCAGGACGTACCAATCCACAAAATGCAGAATGCAAACGGCCATTATCCGTGTTTTCTTGCCATGTGAATTGCATTCTTTATAGTTATATCCAGCCCAATATTATATTTCTGCAGAAATCGGTGTAGAGGTGTTTGTGCTTGCATGCGCCCTCCACCCCCACCCCTTTTAAAGTCTATGGCAGTTGCTGATAGAGCCGAGCACTGGCCATGTCTCCATTTAAATCTTTAACAGGGATCTCCCTATCGCGACCCCCGCATTAAGTCCCCCCCCCCCCCCCCCCGAATCTTGTATTGAAGGCATATTTGAAAATCCAAGAAAACTGGTGTTTTTTGGCTTGTAATAATAATAAAAAGACAAAACAATGATTTATTTTTAAGTGCAACTATGTTTTACACAGAGATGCCCATGGGGAAAAATATAAAAATATGAAACATAGATTGTGATGCATTTTGAGAAAAAAAATGCCTCTAATCTCAAAAAATATACCAAACCCAACACCAAAAACTGCACTATGTGTAGTGCATTTTAGATCTGTCATCTAGCTGCAGTTTGAAAAAAGGTGCAAAAATATTGTTTTTCCTAAAAAATCTATTTTTGAGGCTACCATAATGGCAGCTATGTTGCCCTGATATGGCAAAAAACGTTTTTACAGCTTGACCGAAAGCGTGCAACCTGAAGACTTTTTTTTTTGTGGTGGTAATTCATTCATGGTTTAGATAGCTTGTGGTTTGCTGCAGTCCATTAATATATCAGTCGGTGTTGGCGCTGCCTGCAGTGTTTACAGTGGCAGCGGCTCAGTGCTACGTGGCGTTGGAGAGTGGCGGCATTGTCCTCCAGATGTATCTTCCCCTGAAGTCAGACGGATAAATATTTTCTGTAATAAACTTCTGTCGTCACCATGGAGAGTTCTTATTGCCACTTCCAACTTCTAGAGATCACAAGGCTTTTCATCTTCAGCCTCTTGGATTTAGTCTTGTAAACTGTACCGTATTAGCGGATAACCTTATACAGTAACGAATTACGCTGAATCAACCCTGGTCACAGCTTTCAACAAAGACATTTTTGGTCATTTTAAGGAACAGAATATACCGTATTTTTCGCTTTATAAGACTTACCTGATGATAAGATGCACCTAGGTTTTTAAAGGAGGAAAATAAGGGAAAAACAATTGAACCAAAAGGTGTGCTTTTGGTGGGGTTTGAACTAATGGTGGTCTGTGGATGACACTGTTATGGAGGGGATCTGTGGATGACTCACTGTTATGGGGATCGGTGGATGAGCTTCTGTTATGGGGGCATCTGTGAATGATGCACTGTTATGGGGGGGATCTGTGGATGACACTGTTATGGGGGGGATCTGTGGATGACACATATATAGCATCTTATGCTATATATGTGTCATCCACAGATCCCCCCCCCCCCATAACAGGGTCCCTGTGTAAATAGTGACCCCCAGTACAGAGGCCGGCAACTGCTGTTGGAATCGCGGCGGGGGCCCGGCACAGTCACTGTACTCTATTACACAGGGCCCCGCTCACTGCAGTCTTTATATGTAAAGTGTATTAATGGGAGCGCAATCCTCTGTAGTACTCACTATCAAACTACCGTAGCAGGCAGGCTGGCCGGCAGCGTAACGTCACTCACTCCGTCATGTGCCTGCTCCTCCCACTTTATTAATGAAGCAGGTGGAGCAGGCGCGTGACTGAGTAAGTGACGTTACGCTGCTGGCCGGCCTGCTACGGTAGTTTGATAGTGAGTACTACAGAGGATTGCGCTACTGCAGAGGATTGCGATACTTTAACAAAGCTCCCATGACTACACTTTACATATAAAGACTGCTGTGAGCAGAGCCCGGTACTGCACCGGGCCCCGCCGCGATTCCAACACCAGTTGCTGGCCTTTAGCCCCTCCTCCCTCCCCGCTGATACATCGCATGCCGTGCTGTGCAGCATACCGGCCGGCGACGTATCAGAGTAAAAATGGCAGCATTTGCTTTATAAGATGCACTGCCATTTCCCCCCCACTTTTGGAGGAAAAAAAGTGCGTCTTATAAAGTGAAAAATACGGTAGATTTGTTAACAGTATTTCTACACTTGAGGCAACTTTGCATATAATCTTGATTACACGGAATGGTATTTTTTATTTATTTAAAGTTGGTGAGTATGGGACCCCCCGTTCTGACAGGTCAGATGTTTATGGCATAGCCTAGAAATGTGCCCTAAATCTTAAAGGGGTTGTCTCACTTCAGCAAATGGCATTAATCATGTAGAGAAAGTTAACACAAGGCACTTAGTAATGGATTGTGATTGTCCATATTGTCTTCTTTGCTGGCTGGATTCATTTTTCCATCACATTATACACTGCTGATCGGATAAATGAATCGAGCCAGCAAAGGAGGTAATGTGGACAATCACAATACATTAGTAAGTGCCTTGAATTAGCTTTGTCTACATGATAAATGGCATTTGCTGAAGTGAGACAACCTCTTTAAGGATTGAAATACCCTTTTCATATCTTTTTTTTTTTTTTTTTGTGTATAGTGCCGCCAGACCCCTTTGACTGTAATGGGATCTGGTGGAGATTCGGCATCTCCCCGGCAAATATGCTGGCATTCAGCTGGACAAAAAACGCTGCATGCACCATTTTTTTGTCTGGCTTATTTCTGGGATTCTCTGCCGGAGATGTGCCGCACATGTGAAAGTAGCCTAAGCTGTTTGCAATTGCAGAAACATTTTTGATGCTAGCATGTGTTGTTTAGTATAAGCTGTCTATATTCACAGTCAGAGCTATGGAAAAGAGGATAGGGCTTGATTAGGGTCTGCTATGGTCCATCGACTCTTATTGGCTTTTCGAGTGTGTGGCATATGGATCCATAGCAAGCATGTGGGATGTGTACTTCGATGAAAGCCAGAGGCGCAGAACAATGCCTCTGCCTCTTCATTTCAGCAAAGGTTTAGTTGCCCTGGATTAGAAAAATAAAGAATCTAAATAATTTTTTACCCCAGTGCCATGTCTGTCCATGGATTGTCTACATCTTGTAGTTATGAATAGTGAGAAGAGTAGAATGTGGTCTGTACTCCTCGTCTCAAACTTTCTGTGGTGGTCCTGATTGATGTGAAGCACGATACAGCGCTGTAGTATATGTTGGTGTTCTATACCGTAGATAAATGCAAACTGGCGCAGGGCTCCAGATGGAGACGGATATCACTGAGGACATTTCAGGAGCCAAATAATAATTTTGGGTCGCATTGGCAACCACTGTATTCTCCATCTGGAGCCCTGTGGTGGATGGCGTAGTATTATATGGTGACAGAAGTTAGAGCACAGTAAATTCCTCCTACGTGTTTGGTGCTTGTGCTCCCCGCCAACTGTAATGAAATGTTTCCATGCTATTGTGTTGTTCGGAGGTTACTTGTGCATATCCTGTGCTTCTAAACCGGTGTTTGTGTCACAGCTTCCAGGCGATGGAGACCATGGCAGCTCCCATGAATGGTTCCGTCTCAGTCTCCGTTAGTTCCATCTCAAAGCACCTACCTCTGCCCTCCGAGCTGTATAACTAAATCTTCTGTATCCTAAATATCCCATTTAATTGTTAGTGTCCTAGACTTGTGCCATGCCAATCGCTTCCTATATGGGTATCATTTCTGTAGCGATGATTGTTTTATGTGGTGTGAATCTATGGAATTTCTCTCATACTTGTGTCTTTCTTAAATTACTTTAGGGCGAAGGGTGCCGTACTCTCCCTCTGTCTGGACATGTGGGGTTTGACAGCCTGCCGGACCAACTGGTTAACAAATCAATTAATCATGGCTTTTGTTTCAATATCCTGTGTGTGGGTGAGTATTTACAGACACGCTTACTGACTTTGTTAGGAGAGGCACTGATCCAATGGCTGTTGTATGAGTAGCACAAGGGGAGCAAGATTTCTGTTTGCACTGAAAATGAGACCATTCAGGGTCCGGATACAGATGAATGCAGTGTATTGTGTGTGCGGCTTGTTTATCACCGCAGCGAACAGAAATACTGACCATTATAGTCCTATGAAAACGCTCACATGAACATTCAAGTACCATGGATATATAAGATGGATAACAATACATCTCTGATGTCTAAAAATGAATAAATCAAACCTACATTTTATCAGTCTCTCCAGTATACACATTTATTGTTTTCATTGTATTATAAATAAAAACATTTATTGTTTTATTGTATTTCAGTTTTCATGTGTTTTTTTTTTTTTTTTTTTCTTTTTGGTTACCGTCAAAAATATGTGCCGAAAAATGTATTTATGGGAGATTGAGCTGATCTCGGTGACCTATGTCATGCGACAGCAAGTCTCACAACTTGCTCACATGCCACATTATTAGAGCGGTGATTTGTCCGTAAAAACATGGCCAAATCGCAGACAAGTTGCCTGCAACATTCATTGTGGTCCATGGTGCTGCATCCAACTCGCAACCTGCTGTAAGGTCACAACTTCATTGACAATCATGAGATGCGATCACGTAGGGCGACATTGCAATTTCCTTGCTGCGCGACAAGTCACGATGCAGCACCAGCCGTAGGCAGGATCTGCAGACATATGGCCTGATCTGCCCGCAACAATCCCTTGATTTGTGGCAGGATTATGCCTCATCCACACGTGTCAGATTTGACATGGATTTTGGTTTGGGTTCCGTCCCTTTTATCCCCCTCCTAGGACAGTCTGCGTCCCATGCATGTGTATTGGCCTTCTACAACCCTGATTACGTGCAGCAGAAAAAAATCAGGTGGAGGATGGGTAGCATGCTGCTTACTTCCGCAGATTCCACATGCAAAAGCCAAAGATTAGCCCCGTTGATTAGACAATTTGTCTAATCCTCATCTGTATCTGATGTACTCCCAGCAGCTCATCTGCTGCAAAAATCCAATGCTCAACCTCTAGTTTATGAAATGGAAATGAACGAGTGTTTTAATGCAGATGTGTGAAGTCCACCTGCACATTGCGGAATATGTGCGGTTTTTCTGCGTGAATTCCCATTGGAAAAAACAGTGTAATACAGTATTAAGTGTACGAGATTACACAAATATCATGTTCACTTTGCAGATTTTATTTTTTTTCTGTGCGGATATTGACCTGCATTGTAGATTTTCCAAATCTCTAGTATGTCAATTATGTTTGCAGTTTTAGCTGTGGATTTCACCCTTTTCAATGGAATGGTGAGATCTGCGGCAAAACCGCATCAAATCCACACCGAAAACCACAGTTAGACATTGCGGATTTTGGTGCAGACATGGGCCAGAAACGCACATAAATCCGCATGGAAATTTGTGCAGACCTTACGTGCGTTCACCCGCTCTCGCAGGTGGCCTAAGGCTGGGGTTCACAAGTGACTGATTAGCTGTGGATTTGCTGACGCAGATTTTTGTGCGGCACATTTGCAGCGTGGTACAGTACCAGAAAAGTGAAAGAGCTCTTATCAATTCTCAGTCACACGTGGCAGAAAAAATCTGCAGCAGAAACTGATCTGTGGTGCGGATTTAAAATTTTCAGCATGTTGATGTTTACTGCAAACTTCATTGCGGATTTCACCCTTTTCAATGCAAAGAATGAAACTGACGCTTTTCCACAACAAAGTCCACAGCATGTAGAGGCACCCTTTGGTGCGTTTTTTTTTTTTTCTGCTGCAGATTTTGTGCTGCAGAAAATCCGCAGCTAGTCAGTTGTGAACCCAACCATAAGGGTGGCTACACGTGGTGCCGATTTGTGTGCAGAAAATCTGCAAGAAATCTGCACCAAAAATGCACAAAGCGCACATAAATTTACACTTATTGCCGTTTAGGCACATTTTTGGTGTGGATTTGATGCAGATTTTCTACAGATCTCATCCTTGAGAAGGGTGAAATCCACACAAAAAAAACCGCTGCAAATTTGAAAATCCACACGGCAGGTCAATTTCCACACCTAACTAAAAAAAGCTAATCACCTATACTTTGCTGGTACTGTATTATGCTTCATTTTTTCTGCACGAAATCCGTGCAAAAAAAGTGTATAATCCGCACTGTGTGCAGGCTCCTGAAGGCTATCTGCACACACGGAGCAGTACCGTGCCAGCAAGTTGAATGCAAAAAAGAGAAGTAGTAGCTACGCTCACCTGCGATTTCAAAGGAAGCATGGATTGTGCTAGGAACAAAGCACGATAAGCATAATAAAATAAAAAATCTAGCTTCCAAAAAGGTGACAGCCTTTATTCCATGTGCTAAATAAAAATCTAATTCAGACACCATGGCTATGCGTTTCGAATCATACCAACGTGATCTAGGCTGCTCAGCAGCGCAGCACCAGCCTGAACTTCCAGCACTGCCAGGGTCGCATAGCATCCAGACCTTTTAAGGGTTACATAGAATCATAAATGAATATAATGCTATGCGACCCCGGCAGTGCTGGAAGTTCAGAACGGGAGCTGCGCTGCGTGTCCGGAGCGTGACACTCGCTCGTCTGAAAGTGGCCTTACTCATGACAAAGTGGTGTTACCAACCCTGAGTTTATATAGAACATAATGTGGGGGATTCAGCCAGCACAACCCTGTATGCAGGTGCACATCGCTATGGCGAAATACAGATACAAACGCAAAAACATATATGCAATCGCACTCTGCAACCAGCACTCTGCCCTGCCTCTATGCTGGATGTTGAATGGGGCATTGGTGTACATTTTGGCCAAAGCGTAATAAGCCACTCACCACGTCAAGGTCGCCTCCATGAGTGGTCTCTAACACTAGTTCCTACCTGTTATGGGCCATGACAGTCACACAAAGTCCAGGGAGCGCAGGTACAGCATGCACACCAGGCACACTCTGCTTTTAACCCCGTCCGGTGCCATTACAGCTTTCATCAGATCCAGGGATGCAAGTACCAACATGCATGCTGAGCCCACTATATACTTCTCCTTGAGCCAAATGGCTACTGGTAGGTGCTATATAAGCAGACTCAGTTTTATACTGACTTTAAAACCAGCCTCCAGGGCAGACTAACATGGGAGGATACATGTAAAAACATACATACTTATAAAATAAAACTTAAAAAAAAATGAGAGGATCAATAATGCAATATCATATTGTGTTTACGATTCAAGCCTGTTGGTAAACAAGTTTCCATATGGAAAATCCAAAAGGATTCCCTGTTCAGAAGCTTGCGTTTATAATCTCCACCTCTACTGGGTGGAGTAACTCATTCCAAGCCCCGAACAAGGAAACCTGTTGTGTTTCCCTGATGAACAACCGCATAGTGTAAACGAACAGGAGAAACGTTCCTTCTTTTAGTATGTCTGATAAATGTTTGCGGATTCTCACTTTGAGATCATTAGTTGTGCATCCAATATATTGCAAACGACATATAGAACAGGTAATGAAATGGACAACATAACTAGTATTACAATTAATATATTGTTGTATATAAAAAATGCGTCCATTGGCTGTGGGTTGAATAAAAGAAGCAACTAGGGCTGGACGATATGGCCTAAAATCTATAATTTGAAGCATGTGCGATATAACAATATATCGTGATATATTATTTTCTATATTTGGGGGGTTAAACTTTCTTTTTTGTTTACTAACTATTAGCCCCCTTAGGGGCTAGAACCCTTGTCCTATTCACCCTAATAGAGCTCTATTAGGGTGAATAGGACCTCACACTCTCCCTGTGCTTTGTGCACACAGCAGCAGGGAGATTACCAGGGCTTCAGTAGCATCCTGGCTGCCATGGTAACCGATCGGAGCCCCAGGATAACACTATGGGTGAGGAGGGGGGGGACCCTGGGGCCACTGCCACCAATGATTTAATACCTTGGGGGGAAGGGGGGCGCACTGCGGGGTAGGGGACTGCAATTTATACTGAGAAGAGGGGAAGTAGAAGGAAGGGACTGTGGCCACTGCGCCACCAATGAATATAGTTAATGCTTGAATGCAAACTTAGGCTGCGGGTGCTTGCCATATCCCATACCCGGCCTCTATGACTGCGCGCTGCGATCCGCAGCAATTAACCCCTCTGGACCTGAGAGGTTAATTGCGGCGGATCACAGTGCGCAGTCATAGAGGCCGGGCAAACTAAGTGCGAACGAATTTCATAACAAGTGGGTCCTCTGCAGCTTTTTTTCAGTAAACATACTGGGACTGATTTATATGTGCAAGAGTAGGTCCACGTCGGACTACACATTTCACACCCGCTTCAGCGGTTCGTGGCCAATGTTAATCAAGATTTAACAAAGCAAGATGTTTCTTAATGATCTCACAAATTTGCGGGTATTGCAGACTAAGTAGTGTAAGGGATCGCTCTCTCTCAGGGGTCGGCAATGACAGACTTCTCATAAAACAGAGGATTTTTAAACAGTGCTTTATTTGTCACACAGCACATCACACTTCAAAGTTTGGTGTCACTTGGCACCATGAAGTCGCAGCTTCACCTCACAATGTGTTACATCAACACAAAACAATAAACGTTTGCCCGGCTAGGCGCTCACTATACAGAGGTCTCTCTAACTCACCTCTAGGTCAGTGTTCACACTGCGGTATTCGGGTTCGGTCGAACAGCCTCCTAACTGTGAGGCCCCTTTCACACGGGCGAGTATTCCGTGTGGATGCGATGTGTGAGTTGAACGCATTGCCCCCGCACTGAATACCGACCCATTCATTTCTATGGGGCTGTTCACATGAGCGGTGATTTTCACGCATCACTTGTGCGTTGCGTGAAAATCACAGCATGCTCTATATTCTGCGTTTTTCACGCAACGCAGGCCCCATAGAAGTGAATGGGGTTACGTGAAAATCGCAAGCAAGTGCAGATGCGGTGCGATTTTTCACGCACGGTAGCTAGGAGACGATCGGGATGGAGACCCGATCATTATTATTTTCCCTTATAACATGGTTATAAGGGAAAATAATAGCATTCTGAATACAGAATGCATAGTAAAATAGCGCTGGAGGGGTTAAAAATAAATAAATAAATTATTTAACTCACCTTAGTCCACTTGATCGCGCAGCCCGGCATCTCCTTCTGTCTCCTTAGCTGAACAGGACCTGTGGTGACGTCACTCCGGTCATCACATGATCCATCACCATGGTAAAAGATCATGTGATGACCGGAGTGACATCACCACAGGTCCTGTTCAGCATAGGAGACAGAAGGAGATGCCGGGCTGCGTGATCAAGGGGACTAAGGTGAGTTAAATTATATATAATTTTTTTTTAACCCCTCCAGCGCTATTTTACTATGCATTCTGTATTCAGAATTCTATTATTTTCCCTTATAACCATGTTATAAGGGAAAATAATACAATCTACAGAACACCAATCCCAAGAGCGAATTTCTGTGAAGAAGTTCGGGTTTGGGTACCAAACATGCGTGATTTTTCTCACGCGAGTGCAAAACGCATTACAATGTTTTGCACTCGCGCGGAAAAATTGCGCGTGTTCCCGCAACGCACCCGCACATTTTCCCGCAACGCCTGTCTGAAAGAGGCCTGACTAGTGCAACCCACCAGTCCTCCTGGTGGAAGCAGCGAAATACCTTGGGGGGGTTATGGTCCAGCAGTCCTCCTGGCGACACCTCTCTTCTTCAGGCGTCGCTGGGTCCCCCCACACTCAGGATTCCTCAGCCTTGTGGCCGCCCAGCTCTCATGCCTGGAACCACACAGAGCCTAGGCTTCCTTCTCAATTCCCCTCTAACTCAGCCTTGTGGCCCCCCAGCCCTCCTGGCTGGGACTACACAGGCCCTCTGCAGGTCTGTTCCCTGGGGCCTAACTCCTACTCTCACACACTGAGGATTGCTTTATCCCCAAGTGAGTATCGCACCTGGCCTCACCTCAGGCCAGGTGATTGTGGGGAAAACACAGCAAATCATACCATACATCTCCTCTAATAGGTTTCCTGCACCATTCTAGGAGACATACAGTCCTGATCAAAAGTTTAAGACCACTTGAAAAATGGGAAAAAATCATATTTTACATTGTTGGATCTTAACAAGGTTGCAAGTAGAGCTTCAACATGCAACAAGAAGAAATGAGAGTGAGACAAAATATTTTTTGAGCATTCAATTAATTGAAAATAATGATTAAACTGAAACAGGCTGTTTTTCAGCTGATCCAAATTTTAGGACCACATGTCTTTTAAAAGGCCAAATCTGTGCAAAGATGTGGATTCATTGTCATTTTCTGTCAGGTAGTCACACGTTGAGATGGCAAAGGCAAAGAAACTCTCCCTTTTTTTAACGTGGTCGGGTTGTTGAACTGCATAAGCAGGGTCTCTCACAGCGCGCCATCGCTGCTGAGGTGGGAGGCAGTAAGACAGTCATTTTGAATTTCTTAAATGATCCTGAGGGTTATGGAACAAAAAAGTAAAGTGGAAGACCCAAAAAAATTTCACCAGCACTGAGCCAGAGTTGTCTGTCCGTCAAGACACTGGACGATCCTCGACCCAAATTAAGGCCCTTACTGGTGCTGACTGCAGCCCCATAACCATCAGATGGCATCTGAGACTGAAGGGCTTCAAAAACAAAAAAACCTCTTCAAAAACCTTGTCTTCTTGAACGCCACAGAACTGCTCATTTGGACTTTGCAAGAGAGCACCAAACATGGGACATTCAAAGGTGGAAGAAAGTTTTATTCTCTGATGAGAAAAAATTTAACCTTGATGTTTTCCAACGTTACTGGCATGACAAGCAGATCCCACCTGAGATGTTTTCTACGCGCCACAGTGGAGGGGGCGCCATAATGGTCTGGGGTGCTTTTTCCTTCAGTGGAACAATGGAGCTTCAGGAAGTGCAGGGGCGTCAAACGGCCGCTGGCTATGTCCAGATGTTGCAGAGAGCATTCCTCATGACTGAGGGCCCTCGTCTGTGTGGTAACGACCGGGTTTTTCAACAGGACAACGCTACAGTACACAATGCCCGCAGGACAAGGGACTTCTTCCAGGAGAATAACATCACTCTTTTGGCCCATCCTGCGTGTTCCCCTGATCTAAATCCAATTGAGAACCTTTGGGGATGGATGGCAAGGGAAGTTTACAAAAATGGACAACAGTTCCAGACAGTAGATGGCCTTCGTGCTGCCGTCTTTACCATTTGGAGAAATGTTCCCACTCACCTCATGGAAACCCTTGCATCAAGCATGCCGAAACAAATTTTTTAAGTGATCTACAATAACGGCGGCGCTACTCATTACTGAGTTCATGTTGGGAAGTTGGATTTCTGTTTTGGGGAGGTTTAGTTTTTTTTTTTGGAGGTGTGAACTTTTGATCAGCTGAAAAACAGCCTGTTTCAGTTTAGTCGTTGTTTTCATTAAATTGAATGCTCCATTTTTTTTTGGTCTCACTCCCATTTCTTCTTGTTGCATGTTGAAGCTCTACTTGGAACCTTGTTAAGATCCAGCCATGCTAAATATGATTTTTTGCCATTTTTCAAGTGGTCTTAAACTTTTGATAAGGACTGTATCTTCCCTCATATATGAGGCCTGTCACTGCCTCACAGTAGTTACAAAAACTGGAGTGGAGTCAGTAATATCCCTACTTATTTGTCCTCTCTTTGGAAAAATTAAATCTAATCCGGGTCTAGACGGCTCTATTTTTTTAGCACGGTCGAGAGTCCATCTAGGGTATTTCCGCACGGATAATCTGCTGGTTACAATCTATTTCTTTTTGTAAACAAAATGTCATTAGAGCAATTGTGTTTAGCTCTTGTATGGAATTAGGCAAATCTCATGTACACTTTGCTTTTTCGTTCTGTGCTCAAATTAACCAGCTGTGCGGATTTAGAAATCCCTAGGATGTCAGTTATTTTCAAAATTTCGGTGCAGATTTCGCCATTTTTACAGGAATGCTGAAATCTGCGTCAAAACTGCACCCAATCCGCACCAGAAACTGCAAGTAACATATGCAGGTTTTGAGGCTGAAATGCCCAGAAATCTGTATTGAAATTTGTGCAGATCTTCTGCGTGTTTAACCCCACCCATGTGCAGGTACTCTAAGGGTATAGGCACACAATGCCACCGTGCTGTGGTTGGGACTTGGCCACCAAGCATTTTACAAAGCTTCTCTAAGGGTAGCATGGCCATATAAGCCGCAGCAGCATCATACTTAATAATTAGAACCAAATAGTTGATTCTGTGTTAATTTTTAATGGCTGTATGGTAACAGGCAAAACCTGGCGGGTTTTATTGCATCTTGTAACTGATTCTCTGTGGTCTGCTTTTGGGCTTGTAAATGTCTATTTTATAAAAAAATATTGCACTGACGCTTAGAAAATCAGTGAGTACTGGAGTATTACAATGACAAAAATCAGATACCAGGCAATATAATTTTGCTAATCGATTAGTTGAGATTAATTAAATCAATGTGATAAATTCTAATAAGGCTCAGTTCACACTTTAGTTATTTGGTCAGTTATTTTCATCCGTTATTGTAAGCCAAAAACCAGTAGTGAAGCCTATACAGAGCTCAGGTGTAATGGAAAGATTGGTACCTATTCTGTGTTTTTGACCTGCACCTGGCTTTTGCTCACAATAAGGGCTCATTCACACGATCGTATGAATGGGTCCGCATCTGTTCCGCAGTTTTGAAATTGGCCTTATAATGGGGTTCATTGGGTTTCTGTCAAATTTTCCGCCATTTTGACAGCAAGAATGCATGCTGTGCTTTTCCCCTGTCAGAAAACTTGTCTAGTAGAGAACTACTGAGTGTGACAAAGAATATGCATGAATGTGTTCTATTAGGCCAAGTTCACAGGCCTAAAAAAGTTGCAAGTCCCCTTTTTACGCCCTGTCCGCCAGTTGGGTGTGACGGGAGCAAGAGCGCATCGGGGCCGGGACTCCAGCCCTGGAAAATTTACTAACACTTACACCTGGAAAGGGGCAGAAATGTTAGCCTTAGGCCTCTTGCACACGACCGTATGCCCTCCGAGACATACGGTCCGTGAGTGGGCCGTATGTCCCAGAGCGGCATTGATTGTGCGCACAGGAGTACACAGCATCATAGATTACAATGATGCTGTGCACTTGTAAGATCATCATTGTAATCTATGATGCTGTGTACTCCCGTGCGCACGATCAATGCCGCTCTGGGACATATGGCCCGATCACGGACCGTATGTCTCGGAGGGCATACGGTCGCGTGCAAGAGGCCCTAAACTGTGCCAGCCAGGTGCAAGGACTGCCACAGATGCGTTATGACGAGGTGCCCGCCTCGCCATAAATTCCACTAATCTATCGGCAGCGCAAAGGGGTAAAACTTAGACAGGCATAAAAAGACGGTCTTAGTAAATGTGCACTATTGTGCAGATGTGAATTGAGCCTTATGTTGTTTACTTGGAACTAAAGTGTGTAGAAACGTCATACAGTGGGGAAAATAAGTATTTGATACACTGCCGATTTTGCAAGTTTTCCCACCTACAAAGAAGGGAGAGGTCTGTAATTTGTATTGTAATATGTCGTCATTTTATTCCGGCCACCTCTTTGGATATTTGCCGTGCTGCCACCGGAACTCCGGCCTGCCCCCATTATCGTTACCTGTATAAAAGACAACTGTTTACACACTCGATCAATCACACTCCAACCACTCCACCATGTCCAAGACCAAAGCGCTGTCTATAGACACCAGGGACAAAATTGTAGACCTGCACAAGGCTGGGATGGGCTACAGGACAATAGGCAAGCAACTTGGTGAGAAGGCAACAACTGTTGGCGCAATTATTAGAAAATGGAAGAAACACAAGCTGACTGTCAATCTTACTCGGTCTGGGGCTCCATCCAAGATCTCGTCTCGTGGGGTAAGGATGATACTGAGAAAGGTTAGGAATTAGACCAGAACTACATGGGAGGACCTGGTCAATGACCTGAAGAGAGCTGGGACCACAGTCTCAAAAATTACTATTAGTAACACACTACACCGTCATGGATTAAAATCCTGTAAGGCACGCAAGGTGTTTGAAGTTCGCCAGTGACCATCTGGATGATCCATAGGAGGCATGGGAGAAGGTCATGTGCTCAGATGAGACCAAAATAGAACTTTTTGGTATTTACGCCACTCGCTGTGTTTGGAGGAAGAAGGATCAGTACAACCCCAAGAACACCGTCCCAACGGTGAAGCATGGGGGTGGAAACATCATTCTTTGGGGGTGCTTTTCTGCAAAGAGGACAGAACGAATGCACCGTATTGAGGGGAGGATGGATGGGGCTATGTATCGTGAAATTTTGGCCAACAACCTCTTTCCCTCAGTAAGAGCATTGAAGATGGGTCGTGGCTGGGTCTTCCTGCATGACAGTGACCCAAAACACACAGCCAGGGCAACTAAGGAGTTGCTCCGTAAGAAGCATTTCAAGTTTCTGGAGTGGCCTAGCCAATCGAAAATCTTTGGAGGGAGCTGAAACTCAATGTAGCCCAGTGACAGCCCCGAAACCTGAAACATCTGGAGAAGATGTGTGGAGGAGTGGGCCAAAATCCCTGCAGCAGTGTGTGCAAACTTGGTCAAGAACTACAGGAAAAGTCTGACCTCTGTTATTGCAAACAAAGGTTTCTGTACCAAATGATAAGTTCTGTTTTTCTAATGTATCCAGTACTTATAAAATGCTAATTAATTATTTAAAAATCATACAATGTGATTTTTCTGGATTTTCTCTCTCACAGTTGAAGTGTACCTACCATAAAATTTATAGACCTTTCCATTCTTTGTAGGTGGGAAAACTTGAAAAATCGCCAGTGTATCAGATACGTATTTTCTCTACTGTATGTAACACATTTCTAGTTTTTGGGGAAGTCTGATAGATTTTATAGTCCTGACTATGGAACTTTTTGTTTTTTACGGTTTGCATAACCTCCGCACTGCTCTTCTCCATTTGCCGCATGTGTTCCACTTTGTGAGCTGGTAATATTCTTCAGGGAACTGGGATGACTAAATATAGTTTTGTTATTTTGATAGTTTGACGTTCCAGAACTTTTCTGCTGCCATTAACCTGTTTTACATGTTGTAAAATCCGTCTTTACTTCTGAGAGGAAATGTGTTCTTTCCATCCGCTACTTTGGTAATACTGATGTAATTGTGTGATTAGTTTTGTGTTAGCAACATGCCTGTATACAGAAGACCATTCATCCTCGCTAATAGTCATGTTTACTGTGACATGGTCACTGCTTCAGGTTTAACCTTTTCAGCCCCGAGGACTCTCCATTTTTGCGTTTCAGTTTTTTTTTTACTCCTTGCCTACCCAGATCCATAACTTATTATTTTTCTGTTCACATAGCTGTATGAGGACTTGTTTTGGAAGGACAAGTTGTACTTTGAAAAAGCACGATTTAATACTGCATACAATGTGGTAGGCAGCTGGAATTTTTTTTAAATTTGGTGAAAAAGAGATATATATATATATACACATACGGTATTCACTTTTTTTTTATGTTTTTCTTTATTTACTATAAAATAAATTTTATGTGCACATTGAATAGAAATACAAAACATTTAATCAGCAACAATAAAATATTTAAATTCCACTGTAATTTATATGTACTCCCAAATTGTGCTAAAATATAATACAATTACTACTGCATAAAATAAGGTACTGAAATGCAGCGAGGCAAAAAACTAATTTGGTGGCTTTTTCATACCTGGTCATTAAGGGGTGACTGGTGCCATACATTTTATTTTAACCACTTGAAAACCAGTGTCATACATGTACAGCGGAAGTCGTCTCTTTAAAGATGGCGCCCACTCCAAAGCAAGAGCCAAAACCCCTCAGATGACATGGCCAAATGTGACCACAGCAACTGAGCACTGAAAACCCGGGAGACCTTGCAGCGATCAGGGGACCTGTTCATTCCCTGCGGCAGCCATAGCCTCCCTGAAGGATCTGAGGCTGCCATAGCTATGTTCCGATGGAGAAATAAATAAATACATTTTAAATATATATAATCTTTTTCACCAAAATTAAAAAATATTTTTCACCAAAATATAAATATTCCAGCTGTCTACCACATTGTATGCAGTATTAAATTGTGCTATTAGAAAGTACAACTTGTCCCTCAAAAAACAAGTCCTCATACAGTTATGTGAACAGAAAAATTATAAGTTATGGATCTGGGTAGGCAAGGAGTAAAAAACAGAAACTCAAAAATGGAGAGTCCTCGGGGCTGAAAAGGTTAAACCTGAAGCAGTGACTTTTTTTTTTTTCAGATAAATAAGCAGTAGGTGGGCAGGGAAAGCCAGGTGCTCATGAATATGAGGACTCATCGGCATGTACTCAAGCTGTTTAGCACAAGAATTTAGCAAAATGGCCGCGTCAATTAAAAGTGATCCAGCATTTTGCTAAGAAGACCTGTCACTAGTTTATGTTGCCCTTAGTTAGGACACATTATGAAACCGGTGATGGATTCCTTATAAAGGGAATCTGTCATCAGATAGGGCAACACAAAGTATTGACAGAGACCATGATCCAAATGCTGGGTCACTTTGATTTTTCTTTTGGCCCAGTTGTTTTCTTAAAATCACTATTGAGCAGCTCCAGCACGAGCTGAGAGTACAGTCAGTGCAATGCACAAGCTTGGGAGTTATCGTATTCTTGAGCGCTCATCCACCCCTTACCGCTGATTGGCAGCGCTTTTCCTATACACATTATAGAAAGTAAGCTGTCAATCACGGATGTTGCTAGGGTCACAAAAGATTCTGAGCCCAAGCCCTAATGCATATGTGTTAAATTTTAAAGGGGTTCTCTGGCCAAACCTAAAAAAATGGGACCTGAATTTAACCTGTGGAGAGAAGGTGAGGACTGCCATGCTTACCCGCAGCAGCAGCATTTTCTGGATCCTCTTCACGGTCACGTGACAGCTCCTTTGGCGTTTTTTGGTCTTCTGGTCTCTTGCCATCCTCTTCCTCTCTTCTGCAGGAGACTGTGCGTCATCACTGGCTTCACCGCCTCCTGCCGGCCTTCCTTGGACCCGGCACCGGGATCACCAGTTTTTCATTCAGTGTACAGGCTTCTGTATGAAGCCTATACTGACTCATACACAGTGTAATGTAAGCACTGTGTAGGAGTCCCAGCTGGGTGCGCTGTGGATATGGCACTGGGGGTTGCTGAGGATGGCACTGGGGGAGCGCTGTGGGTTGCACTGGGGGGGAATGGCTGTGTCATAAATTACTGTGATACAGTCAGTTCAGGTCGGGGGAGTACAGTCGGCGTGGGAGATGAGGCCTGCACACGGGCCTCATTTCCCGGGCTGACCGTGGTCTTATCACACATGATGGGTCAAGATAAACGCTGCAGCAGGCAGGACCAAAAAAGATTAGGCCTCATGCACACGACAGATGTATCTGTTTTGCGCTCTGCAAGTTGCAGATCCACTAAATAAGGATACCATCCGTGTGCCATCTGCTTTTTTTGGAGACCCACCAACTTCTATGGATTCGAGGTCTGCATTTGAGGACAAGAATAGGACATGGTCTGTCTTTTGCAGAGCTGACATATGGCTATGGAAAGCACATGGATGACATCATGTGTTATTCATGTGTTTTTGATGGGTCTGCAAAAAAAAATGCATATCGCAAAAGCGACTTGCAGACCGCAAAACGGATACTTCAGCAGGGAGTATCGCACATAAGAATCTTTGATACATGAACAGGAGACTGTATCACAGATGATAGATTTAGATACAGAGGCACAGCAGACAGTATATGACATAAGCTTAGATACACACCACACTAGGCAGTATCATACAAGATGGTATAAGATACAAAGCTTTACGGGCAGTATGGCATACAACAGGCGATGTATCGGGCACTGCAGGCTGTATCATACATTATAGGATTAGATACAGATGTATTTTGAAGTGCTTGCTGTTACCTATCGATACCCAATCGATACTTTTAGACCCGGGATTCGATGCCGGGATTTGCTATTTTCTGATACTAGGCTGCGCTATTGCGCAGCCTAGTATCAGTTAGCATGGCATGCACCGCTCTCAGCGCGCGCCATGTTATCCTCAGCAGCACAGTGGAGAAGGAGGCAGTCCCTTCCTCCCCACTGTGACGCGGCCACTGCCACCAATGAGAATATCAGGAGGAGAAGACACTGCGCCACCAATGAATATAATACTGGGTTGGGGGCGCACTGCGCCACCAATGAAGATAATTAAACTATTAATGCAAACGTAGACTGCAGGTGCCGGCCGTATCAAATACCCCGCACCCGGCCTCAATGACAGGGCGCTGCAATCCCCGTAGATTAACCCCTTGGGCACCCTGTGTACATCTGTATTAATGGTTTAATTATTTTCATCTCCCAACCCAATATTATATTCTTTGGTGTTGCAGTGTGCCCCCCCCCACCCCACTCCAGTATTATCTTCATTGGTGGCAGTGGCCACAGGGTCCCCTTCCCCTCAGTATCTTCATTGGTGGCAGTGGCAGCTTCCGATCGGAGCCCCAGCAGTGGAATCACGGGGCTCTGATCAGTTACCATGGCAGCCAGGACAATACTGAAGCATTGGCTGCCATGGTACACTCCCTGCTGCTGTGTGCACAATGCCCAGGGCAGCAGGGAGAGTGTGAAATCCTATTCACCCTAATAGAGGACAAGGGTTCTAGCCCCTAAGAGGGCAAATAGTTATTAAATAAAAAGTAAAATAAAAAACGCCAAAATATTAAATATAAAAAAAAAACATATTACATATCGCCATGTCCGAGAAAGTCCAAACTATTAAAATATTTTTTTAAAAACATCTCCTACGCAGTGAACGCTGTAACAGAAAAAAATTAAAACCGTGCGATTTACAAATTTTTTTTTTGTCACCTTGTCCCCACAAAAAATAGTATAGGGTTGTTCTATTATGGGCCAGACGTTCCATAAAATGCGGAATGCACGCTGCTTTTTTGGGGTTTCATTTTTTCGCATGGTATAGAGTATTGCAATACTTTTTTATTGTATCGAAATCGAATCAAAATGTTGGTATTGTGACAACCCTACTTGCTGTTTATTGCACTCCTAGATGGTGAGGGAAGAGCCGGTGGACTGTCTCTGATGTGATTTAGACACGGAGTGAGAAAAAGACTAGCAGAAGTCATATGTGGGTGTAGTAAGATGGCCACAGGAGGTATAGTGGGCGGAGCTCCTGCAGACTGCATAGGGTGGGGGCGGGGTCAGCCTTTGACTTATAAGGCTACTTTCACACCTGCGTTCAGGTGTCCGCTCGTGAGCTCCGTTTGAAGGGGCTCACGAGCGGTCCCGAACGCAGCCGTCCAGCCCTGATGCATTCTCAGTGGAGGCGGATCCACTGAGAATGCATCCGCCTGCCAGCATTCAGCCTCCGCTCCGCTCAGTGAGCAGACACCTGAACGCTGCTTGCAGCGTTCGGGTGTCCGCCTGGCCGTGCGGAGGCGAGCGGATCCGTCCAGACTTACAATGTAAGTCAATGGGGACGGATCCGCTTGAAGATGACACCATATGGCTCAATCTTCAAGCGGATCCGTCCCCCATTGACTTTCAATGTAAAGTCTGAACGGATCCGCTCAGGCTACTTTCAGACTTAGAAATTTCTCTAAGTTATAATGCAGACGGATCCGTTCTGAACGGATGCAAACGTCTGCATTATAGGAGCTGGTCCGTCTGATGAAACATCAGACGGACCCGCTCCGAACGCTAGTGTGAAAGTAGCTTAACTCTGCAGAGCAGCCATGTAAATAGAAAGCTGTGAATGTAAACAGGAAAGCACAGACATGAAAAACAGGTATTGGGGGCATATATACCAGGTGCATGGTGAGGGTGTTAGGAGTACTTCCAATTTTTTTTTTTTTGGGGGGGATCGAACAACCTCTTTAATTTTAGCCCCAGTGCTAAAGGCATATATGGATAGACATTGCATTCTGCGCTGTCACACATACAGGAGAATAAAGCAGCACAGGCCTCCACATGATGTAGAGGCATCAGTTTCTCAAACAGTTGTCTGGCGGGGTTCCCAGTCTACCCACACTCTGCTTAGCTTTTCCATATACTTCAGCCACAACTAGTGGAGAAAATTACTTTTATTAAAACTTAATGTTTCCTGAATATTATTTAAAGACCTTTTCCAAGATTGTTTAAAAAAAATTGGCAGTGGGTGGTGCAGGGCCTGCGTTATGCCTCATGCAGACGTCCATGTCGGTTTTGGATCAGTGGTAACACGGACCATGTGCAATCCGTGTTTTCTCCCGTGACAGATCGTGTTGGGTCTGTGTTTCAGTTTTTTGCTGTCCGTGTTGCATCAGTGTTTCACTGACACTGAACAGCTGAAAAATTATTTTCAAAGCATCTTTTCCTAATGATCCGTGAAACACGGATGGCATCCGCGTTGCATCCGTGGCTTTCACAGACCCATAGACTATAATGGACGTGATGGACAAAATAGAGCATGCATCCGTGCTAAAAACGCTGAGCCACGGACTGTGCTAAAACACTGATTTCTGAATGCACACATTAAAATGAATGGGGACGTGTGCTGTCCGTGGAGAACACGTACAGCATGCGTCCGTGAAATGAGGCTTTAGAGGGGGGGAGGGAACAGGGAAATTGCCCCAGGCCCCATCCCTAAATGGGGCCCCCTGCTGATCTGCCCAGACAGAAGTGGAAGAGAGCTGGTGGCCGCACCTGAGAAGAGCGCAGCAAGGAGCGCTGGTCCCTGGTCTCCTGCCCACTGTAGCCCGCAGGGTCATTATGCTGTAGTGAGGAGCTGGGTGCTGCATCCATAGCAGGCAGACCTTGGACCCAGCCCCTTCCTCTCTCACAGGAGGCCCTGCACTGTGAAGGTAATGGCCTCCTCTGCTCCTCTGGTTTACTGGTGAGTTCAGAATGTCGCCCTCTAATGACCGGACATATGTGCTGCCTGCCCCTCTCCCCTCTCTGTGCTGCAATAAATTATAAGGGCTGCTTGATGGCAGACATAACCTGATAGGTACAGGAGGGGAGGCAGCCTGCAGAGAATATACAGGACCCCCCCCCCCCCCCCCAACACACACACACACACACACTGTAGCTGTTTTTGTTTATTAACTAATTGCTGCCTGGAACACAATTGTCTAAATATAAGTTAATCTATCTCGTATCTATCTACCCATCTATCTTATACAGTGGGATGCGAAAGTTTGGGCAAACTTGTTAATCGTCATGATTTCCTGTATAAATCGTTGGTGGTTACGATAAAAAATGTCAGTTAAATATATCATATAGGAGACACACACAGTGATATTTGAGAAGTGAAATGAAGTTTATTGGATTTACAGAAAGTGTGCTATAATTGTTTAAACAAAATTAGGCATGGAGAGAAACCCCACGGCAGCGCTCCATAGTTCTTCCGTGGGGTTCCTATCCTCCGTTCCGCACCGCACCTTCTGGATTGCAGATCCATTCAAGTGAATGGGTCCACATCCGTGATATGGTGAGCACACAGTCGGTGCCCACATATTGCAGACAAGCAACGACTGTCTGCATGAGCCCTTAGGCTGAGTTCACACTTCAGTTATTTCCATCAATTATTGTGAGCCACAACCAGGTGCGCGTTAAAAACACAGAACAGGAGGAAATCTTTGCCTTATACCTTATCTCTGAGTAGCCTTCACTACTGGTTTGGGCTCACAATAACTGATGGAAATAACTGACCAAACAACTGAAGTGTGAACTTGGCCTTACCTGATTCCTGACACTGGCTCTCGGCTCTGTGCTCTCCGACCTCTGCTCAGGTCCCTGGATGTCATCATCCATTTTAAAGTGCAAATGCAATATTAAAATTAAAGAATACCAACCAGGGCTGGGACATAGTAAGTGGTAATGTGGACTCAAAAACCTCAACGTGTTGTAAATTATATTTGGTCTGTATTATTTTTAACAATTTTTTTTTTCTCCCCCCCCCCCCCCTTCCCCCAAGATCAAGTTTTTCTTCAGAAAGTATTGCTGTATGATTGTATCTATTGTTTTTGTTAGCTGGTTGTGTAAAGTACATTTAAGGCTACTTTCACACCAGCGTTTTTGCTGGATCCGTCATGGATCAGTAAAAACCGTCTGCACCTGTTATGAACTGATCCGGTTGTATTATCTTTAACATTGCCAAGACGGATCTGTCATGAACTCCATTGAAAGTTAATGGGGGACGGATCAGTTTTTTATTGTGTCAGAGTTAAACTGATCCGTCCCCATTGACTTGCATTGTGAGTCATGACGGATCCGTCTTGCTCGGCACCACATCGGGAACAGAAAAACGCTGCTTGCAACCAAATGGAACGAAATGCATTCTGGTGGCATTCCATTTCGTTCAGTTTTGTCCCCATTGACTATAGGGACAAAACGGAAGCGTTTACTCGCCGCTATTGAGATCCTATGACGGATCTAAATAGCGGAAAGGGAAAGCGCAGATGTGAAAGTAGCCTAACTTAGTTTAGAATAATTTCCACCTCCTTTTATTTGCAAGACAATGGTAACAGTATTTTGACTAAAAATATTACTCTTGTTTGTTACCTATTAGATATTCTTTTTTCGTGTGTCTTATATAAAGGTAATTGTCCTTGATGCGCATTTATTTACTATGTTTAGTAGACGTTAGTAAATGAAAGATTTTATGTGCTTTGTTTTTAGGTGAGACGGGTCTTGGCAAATCCACTCTTATGGATACATTATTTAATACAAAGTTTGAAGCGGAACAAACTTTGCATTCACAGCCTGGGGTTCAGCTGAAATCGAGCACCTATGATCTGACAGAAAGTAACGTTCGGCTGAAAATGACCATTGTTAGTTCTGCAGGTTTTGGAGATCAGATTAATAAAGAAGACAGGTAACACTAATTTCATATGTAATGCATGATCAATATGGAAAACAATACATTATTATTCTAATAACTGGTGATTATTTGTGGACAAGCTGCAGTGCAATGATCACAACCTGTAGGGGAGACTTATCATCGTCCCAAACCATAAATTTGGTTTTAAAAAGTTGCAACTGGCATTTTTACGCCACCCTCACCCATTTCTGAAAAGGGGACATGACGATGGCGGGGTGTAGGCGAGGCCAACGGCCCAGCCACATTTGTCATTTATGCCAGAAACTGACGTAATGATGACTGAAATCTACGCCAGCTACAAGCTGCCATTAGACATCAGTCAGGCGCATCGACTGCCAGAGGATGCATTAAATTTATGGCAAGGTCACCTAGTTATAAAATATATGCCTGCTCCGGCAGCGCAGGGCCCTTTAAGACTGTCATAGCACAAGCAGGTCTTGTGTTTAATGTTGTTATCCCATGGCTAATGTAAAAAATTAAATCAGTCGTCATATAGTAAATGACAATCTATTTCTAAGGCCTCTTTCACAAGGGCGTCAGGTTTTTTGCCCGGGTAAGATGCGGGTGCGTTGCGGGAAAATGCGCGATTTTTCAGCGCAAGTGCAAAACATTGTAATGCGTTTTGCACGCGCGTGAGATAAATTGGCATGTTTGGTACCCAAACCCGAACCCGGACTTCTTCACAGAAGTTCGGGTTTGGGTTAGGTGTTTTGTAGATTGCTATTATTTTCCCTTATAACCATGTTATAAGGGAAAATAATACATTCTTAAAGAGGACCTTTCACCGATTCTTACTTATGAACTAACTATACAGATATGTAGAGCGGCGCCCGGGGATCTCACTGCACTTACTATTATCCCCGGGCGCCGCTCCGTTCTCCTGCTATGTCCTCCGGTATCTCCGCTCACTAAGTTATAGTAGGCGGAGATACCAGTCCCTAAGTTATGGTAGGCGGAGTCTGCCCTAGCGCTGGCCAATCGCAGCGCAGAGCTCACAGCCTGGAGGTTATTTTCTCCCAGGCTGTGAGCTCTGCAATGCAATTGGCCAGCGCTAGGGCAGACTCCGCCTACTATAACTTAGGGACTGGTATCTCCGCCTACTATAACTTAGTGAGCGGAGATACCGGAGGACATAGCAGGAGAACGGAGCGGCGCCCGGGGATAATAGTAAGTGCAGTGAGATCCCGGGCGCCGCTCCACATGTCTGTATACTTAGTTCAATAGGGTAAAGATCAGTGAAAGGTCCTCTTTAAGAATGTATTATTTTCCCTTATAACATGGTTATAAGGGAAAATAATAGCAATCTACAAAACACCTAACCCAAACCCGAACTTCTGTGAAGAAGTCCGGGTTCGGGTTTGGGTACCAAACATGCCAATTTATCTCACGCGCGTGCAAAACGCATTACAATGTTTTGCACTTGCGCTGAAAAATCGCGCATTTTCCCGCAACGCACCGCATCTTACCCGGGCAAAAAACCTGACGCCCTTGTGAAAGAGGCCTTAGAAATAGATTGTCATTTACTATATGACGACTGATTTTAATTTTTTACATTAGCCATGGGATAACAACATTAAACACAAGACCTGCTTGTGCTATGACAGTCTTAAAAGGGCCCTGCGCTGCCGGAGCAGGCATATATTTTATAACTAGGTGACCTTGCCATAAATTTAATGCATCCTCTGGCAGTCGATGCGCCTGACTGATGTCTAATGGCAGCTTGTAGCTGGCGTAGATTTCAGTCATCATTTACGTCAGTTTCTGGCATAAATGACAAATGTGGCTGGGCCGTTGGCCTCGCCTACACCCCGCCATCGTCATGTCCCCTTTTCAGAAATGGGTGAGGGTGGCGTAAAAATGCCAGTTGCAACTTTTTAAAACCAAATTTATGGTTTGGGACGATGATAAGTCTCCCCTACAGGTTGTGATCATTGCACTGCAGCTTGTCCACAAATAATCACCAGTTATTAGAATAATAATGTATTGTTTTCCATATTGATCATGCATTACATATGAAATTAGTGTTACCTGTCTTCTTTATTAATCTGATCTCCAAAACCTGCAGAACTAACAATGGTCATTTTCAGCCGAACGTTACTTTCTGTCAGATCATAGGTGCTCGATTTCAGCTGAACCCCAGGCTGTGAATGCAAAGTTTGTTCCGCTTCAAACTTTGTATTAAATAATGTATCCATAAGAGTGGATTTGCCAAGACCCGTCTCACCTAAAAACAAAGCACATAAAATCTTTCATTTACTAACGTCTACTAAACATAGTAAATAAATGCGCATCAAGGACAATTACCTTTATATAAGACACACGAAAAAAGAATATCTAATAGGTAACAAACAAGAGTAATATTTTTAGTCAAAATACTGTTACCATTGTCTTGCAAATAAAAGGAGGTGGAAATTATTCTAAACTAAGTTAGGCTACTTTCACATCTGCGCTTTCCCTTTCCGCTATTTAGATCCGTCATAGGATCTCAATAGCGGCGAGTAAACGCTTCCGTTTTGTCCCTATAGTCAATGGGGACAAAACTGAACGAAATGGAATGCCACCAGAATGCATTTCGTTCCATTTGGTTGCAAGCAGCGTTTTTCTGTTCCCGATGTGGTGCCGAGCAAGACGGATCCGTCATGACTCACAATGCAAGTCAATGGGGACGGATCAGTTTAACTCTGACACAATAAAAAACTGATCCGTCCCCCATTAACTTTCAATGGAGTTCATGACAGATCCGTCTTGGCAATGTTAAAGATAATACAACCGGATCAGTTCATAACAGGTGCAGACGGTTTTTACTGATCCATGACGGATCCAGCAAAAACGCTGGTGTGAAAGTAGCCTTAAATGTACTTTACACAACCAGCTAACAAAAACAATAGATACAATCATACAGCAATACTTTCTGAAGAAAAACTTGATCTTGGGGGAAGGGGGGGGGGGGGAGAAAAAAAAAATTGTTAAAAATAATACAGACCAAATATAATTTACAACACGTTGAGGTTTTTGAGTCCACATTACCACTTACTATGTCCCAGCCCTGGTTGGTATTCTTTAATTTTAATATTGCATTTGCACTTTAAAATGGATGATGACATCCAGGGACCTGAGCAGAGGTCGGAGAGCACAGAGCCGAGAGCCAGTGTCAGGAATCAGGTAAGGCCAAGTTCACACTTCAGTTGTTTGGTCAGTTATTTCCATCAGTTATTGTGAGCCCAAACCAGTAGTGAAGGCTACTCAGAGATAAGGTATAAGGCAAAGATTTCCTCCTGTTCTGTGTTTTTAACGCGCACCTGGTTGTGGCTCACAATAATTGATGGAAATAACTGAAGTGTGAACTCAGCCTAAGGGCTCATGCAGACAGTCGTTGCTTGTCTGCAATATGTGGGCACCGACTGTGTGCTCACCATATCACGGATGTGGACCCATTCACTTGAATGGATCTGCAATCCAGAAGGTGCGGTGCGGAACGGAGGATAGGAACCCCACGGAAGAACTATGGAGCGCTGCCGTGGGGTTTCTCTCCATGCCTAATTTTGTTTAAACAATTATAGCACACTTTCTGTAAATCCAATAAACTTCATTTCACTTCTCAAATATCACTGTGTGTGTCTCCTATATGATATATTTAACTGACATTTTTTATCGTAACCACCAACGATTTATACAGGAAAATCATGACGATTAACAAGTTTGCCCAAACTTTCGCATCCCACTGTATAAGATAGATGGGTAGATAGATACGAGATAGATTAACTTATATTTAGACAATTGTGTTCCAGGCAGCAATTAGTTAATAAACAAAAACAGCTACAGTGTGTGTGTGTGTGTGTGTTGGGGGGGGGGGGGGGGGTCCTGTATATTCTCTGCAGGCTGCCTCCCCTCCTGTACCTATCAGGTTATGTCTGCCATCAAGCAGCCCTTATAATTTATTGCAGCACAGAGAGGGAGAGGGGCAGGCAGCACATATGTCCGGTCATTAGAGGGCGACATTCTGAACTCACCAGTAAACCAGAGGAGCAGAGGAGGCCATTACCTTCACAGTGCAGGGCCTCCTGTGAGAGAGGAAGGGGCTGGGTCCAAGGTCTGCCTGCTATGGATGCAGCACCCAGCTCCTCACTACAGCATAATGACCCTGCGGGCTACAGTGGGCAGGAGACCAGGGACCAGCGCTCCTTGCTGCGCTCTTCTCAGGTGCGGCCACCAGCTCTCTTCCACTTCTGTCTGGGCAGATCAGCAGGGGGCCCCATTTAGGGATGGGGCCTGGGGCAATTTCCCTGTTCCCTCCCCCCCTCTAAAGCCTCATTTCACGGACGCATGCTGTACGTGTTCTCCACGGACAGCACACGTCCCCATTCATTTTAATGTGTGCATTCAGAAATCAGTGTTTTAGCACAGTCCGTGGCTCAGCGTTTTTAGCACGGATGCATGCTCTATTTTGTCCATCACGTCCATTATAGTCTATGGGTCTGTGAAAGCCACGGATGCAACGCGGATGCCATCCGTGTTTCACGGATCATTAGGAAAAGATGCTTTGAAAATAATTTTTCAGCTGTTCAGTGTCAGTGAAACACTGATGCAACACGGACAGCAAAAAACTGAAACACAGACCCAACACGGATCTGTCACGGGAGAAAACACGGATTGCACATGGTCCGTGTTACCACTGATCCAAAACCGACATGGACGTCTGCATGAGGCATAACGCAGGCCCTGCACCACCCACTGCCAATTTTTTTTAAACAATCTTGGAAAAGGTCTTTAAATAATATTCAGGAAACATTAAGTTTTAATAAAAGTAATTTTCTCCACTAGTTGTGGCTGAAGTATATGGAAAAGCTAAGCAGAGTGTGGGTAGACTGGGAACCCCGCCAGACAACTGTTTGAGAAACTGATGCCTCTACATCATGTGGAGGCCTGTGCTGCTTTATTCTCCTGTATGTGTGACAGCGCAGAATGCAATGTCTATCCATATATGCCTTTAGCACTGGGGCTAAAATTAAAGAGGTTGTTCGATCCCCCCCAAAAAAAAAAAATTGGAAGTACTCCTAACACCCTCACCATGCACCTGGTATATATGCCCCCAATACCTGTTTTTCATGTCTGTGCTTTCCTGTTTACATTCACAGCTTTCTATTTACATGGCTGCTCTGCAGAGTTAAGCTACTTTCACACTAGCGTTCGGAGCGGGTCCGTCTGATGTTTCATCAGACGGACCAGCTCCTATAATGCAGACGTTTGCATCCGTTCAGAACGGATCCGTCTGCATTATAACTTAGAGAAATTTCTAAGTCTGAAAGTAGCCTGAGCGGATCCGTTCAGACTTTACATTGAAAGTCAATGGGGGACGGATCCGCTTGAAGATTGAGCCATATGGTGTCATCTTCAAGCGGATCCGTCCCCATTGACTTACATTGTAAGTCTGGACGGATCCGCTCGCCTCCGCACGGCCAGGCGGACACCCGAACGCTGCAAGCAGCGTTCAGGTGTCTGCTCACTGAGCGGAGCGGAGGCTGAATGCTGGCAGGCGGATGCATTCTCAGTGGATCCGCCTCCACTGAGAATGCATCAGGGCTGGACGGCTGCGTTCGGGACCGCTCGTGAGCCCCTTCAAACGGAGCTCACGAGCGGACACCTGAACGCAGGTGTGAAAGTAGCCTTATAAGTCAAAGGCTGACCCCGCCCCCACCCTATGCAGTCTGCAGGAGCTCCGCCCACTATACCTCCTGTGGCCATCTTACTACACCCACATATGACTTCTGCTAGTCTTTTTCTCACTCCGTGTCTAAATCACATCAGAGACAGTCCACCGGCTCTTCCCTCACCATCTAGGAGTGCAATAAACAGCAAGTAGGGTTGTCACAATACCAACATTTTGATTCGATTTCGATACAATAAAAAAGTATTGCAATACTCTATACCATGCGAAAAAAATGAAACCCCAAAAAAGCAGCGTGCATTCCGCATTTTATGGAACGTCTGGCCCATAATAGAACAACCCTATACTATTTTTTGTGGGGACAAGGTGACAAAAAAAAAATTTGTAAATCGCACGGTTTTAATTTTTTTTCTGTTACAGCGTTCACTGCGTAGGAGATGTTTTTAAAAAAATATTTTAATAGTTTGGACTTTCTCGGACATGGCGATATGTAATATGTTTTTTTTTTATATTTAATATTTTGGCGTTTTTTATTTTACTTTTTATTTAATAACTATTTGCCCTCTTAGGGGCTAGAACCCTTGTCCTCTATTAGGGTGAATAGGATTTCACACTCTCCCTGCTGCCCTGGGCATTGTGCACACAGCAGCAGGGAGTGTACCATGGCAGCCAATGCTTCAGTATTGTCCTGGCTGCCATGGTAACTGATCAGAGCCCCGTGATTCCACTGCTGGGGCTCCGATCGGAAGCTGCCACTGCCACCAATGAAGATACTGAGGGGAGGGGACCCTGTGGCCACTGCCACCAATGAAGATAATACTGGAGTGGGGTGGGGGGGGCACACTGCAACACCAAAGAATATAATATTGGGTTGGGAGATGAAAATAATTAAACCATTAATACAGATGTACACAGGGTGCCCAAGGGGTTAATCTACGGGGATTGCAGCGCCCTGTCATTGAGGCCGGGTGCGGGGTATTTGATACGGCCGGCACCTGCAGTCTACGTTTGCATTAATAGTTTAATTATCTTCATTGGTGGCGCAGTGCGCCCCCAACCCAGTATTATATTCATTGGTGGCGCAGTGTCTTCTCCTCCTGATATTCTCATTGGTGGCAGTGGCCGCGTCACAGTGGGGAGGAAGGGACTGCCTCCTTCTCCACTGTGCTGCTGAGGATAACATGGCGCGCGCTGAGAGCGGTGCATGCCATGCTAACTGATACTAGGCTGCGCAATAGCGCAGCCTAGTATCAGAAAATAGCAAATCCCGGCATCGAATCCCGGGTCTAAAAGTATCGATTGGGTATCGATAGGTAACAGCAAGCACTTCAAAATACATCTGTATCTAATCCTATAATGTATGATACAGCCTGCAGTGCCCGATACATCGCCTGTTGTATGCCATACTGCCCGTAAAGCTTTGTATCTTATACCATCTTGTATGATACTGCCTAGTGTGGTGTGTATCTAAGCTTATGTCATATACTGTCTGCTGTGCCTCTGTATCTAAATCTATCATCTGTGATACAGTCTCCTGTTCATGTATCAAAGATTCTTATGTGCGATACTCCCTGCTGAAGTATCCGTTTTGCGGTCTGCAAGTCGCTTTTGCGATATGCATTTTTTTTTGCAGACCCATCAAAAACACATGAATAACACATGATGTCATCCATGTGCTTTCCATAGCCATATGTCAGCTCTGCAAAAGACAGACCATGTCCTATTCTTGTCCTCAAATGCAGACCTCGAATCCATAGAAGTTGGTGGGTCTCCAAAAAAAGCAGATGGCACACGGATGGTATCCTTATTTAGTGGATCTGCAACTTGCAGAGCGCAAAACAGATACATCTGTCGTGTGCATGAGGCCTAATCTTTTTTGGTCCTGCCTGCTGCAGCGTTTATCTTGACCCATCATGTGTGATAAGACCACGGTCAGCCCGGGAAATGAGGCCCGTGTGCAGGCCTCATCTCCCACGCCGACTGTACTCCCCCGACCTGAACTGACTGTATCACAGTAATTTATGACACAGCCATTCCCCCCCAGTGCAACCCACAGCGCTCCCCCAGTGCCATCCTCAGCAACCCCCAGTGCCATATCCACAGCGCACCCAGCTGGGACTCCTACACAGTGCTTACATTACACTGTGTATGAGTCAGTATAGGCTTCATACAGAAGCCTGTACACTGAATGAAAAACTGGTGATCCCGGTGCCGGGTCCAAGGAAGGCCGGCAGGAGGCGGTGAAGCCAGTGATGACGCACAGTCTCCTGCAGAAGAGAGGAAGAGGATGGCAAGAGACCAGAAGACCAAAAAACGCCAAAGGAGCTGTCACGTGACCGTGAAGAGGATCCAGAAAATGCTGCTGCTGCGGGTAAGCATGGCAGTCCTCACCTTCTCTCCACAGGTTAAATTCAGGTCCCATTTTTTTAGGTTTGGCCAGAGAACCCCTTTAAAATTTAACACATATGCATTAGGGCTTGGGCTCAGAATCTTTTGTGACCCTAGCAACATCCGTGATTGACAGCTTACTTTCTATAATGTGTATAGGAAAAGCGCTGCCAATCAGCGGTAAGGGGTGGATGAGCGCTCAAGAATACGATAACTCCCAAGCTTGTGCATTGCACTGACTGTACTCTCAGCTCGTGCTGGAGCTGCTCAATAGTGATTTTAAGAAAACAACTGGGCCAAAAGAAAAATCAAAGTGACCCAGCATTTGGATCATGGTCTCTGTCAATACTTTGTGTTGCCCTATCTGATGACAGATTCCCTTTATAAGGAATCCATCACCGGTTTCATAATGTGTCCTAACTAAGGGCAACATAAACTAGTGACAGGTCTTCTTAGCAAAATGCTGGATCACTTTTAATTGACGCGGCCATTTTGCTAAATTCTTGTGCTAAACAGCTTGAGTACATGCCGATGAGTCCTCATATTCATGAGCACCTGGCTTTCCCTGCCCACCTACTGCTTATTTATCTGAAAAAAAAAAAGTCACTGCTTCAGGTTTAACCTTTTCAGCCCCGAGGACTCTCCATTTTTGAGTTTCTGTTTTTTACTCCTTGCCTACCCAGATCCATAACTTATAATTTTTCTGTTCACATAACTGTATGAGGACTTGTTTTTTGAGGGACAAGTTGTACTTTCTAATAGCACAATTTAATACTGCATACAATGTGGTAGACAGCTGGAATATTTATATTTTGGTGAAAAATATTTTTTAATTTTGGTGAAAAAGATTATATATATTTAAAATGTATTTATTTATTTCTCCATCGGAACATAGCTATGGCAGCCTCAGATCCTTCAGGGAGGCTATGGCTGCCGCAGGGAATGAACAGGTCCCCTGATCGCTGCAAGGTCTCCCGGGTTTTCAGTGCTCAGTTGCTGTGGTCACATTTGGCCATGTCATCTGAGGGTTTTGGCTCTTGCTTTGGAGTGGGCGCCATCTTTAAAGAGACGACTTCCGCTGTACATGTATGACACTGGTTTTCAAGTGGTTAAAATAAAATGTATGGCACCAGTCACCCCTTAATGACCAGGTATGAAAAAGCCACCAAATTAGTTTTTTGCCTCGCTGCATTTCAGTACCTTATTTTATGCAGTAGTAATTGTATTATATTTTAGCACAATTTGGGAGTACATATAAATTACAGTGGAATTTAAATATTTTATTGTTGCTGATTAAATGTTTTGTATTTCTATTCAATGTGCACATAAAATTTATTTTATAGTAAATAAAGAAAAACATAAAAAAAAAAGTGAATACCGTATGTGTATATATATATATATCTCTTTTTCACCAAATTTAAAAAAAATTCCAGCTGCCTACCACATTGTATGCAGTATTAAATCGTGCTTTTTCAAAGTACAACTTGTCCTTCCAAAACAAGTCCTCATACAGCTATGTGAACAGAAAAATAATAAGTTATGGATCTGGGTAGGCAAGGAGTAAAAAAAAAACTGAAACGCAAAAATGGAGAGTCCTCGGGGCTGAAAAGGTTAAACCTGAAGCAGTGACCATGTCACAGTAAACATGACTATTAGCGAGGATGAATGGTCTTCTGTATACAGGCATGTTGCTAACACAAAACTAATCACACAATTACATCAGTATTACCAAAGTAGCGGATGGAAAGAACACATTTCCTCTCAGAAGTAAAGACGGATTTTACAACATGTAAAACAGGTTAATGGCAGCAGAAAAGTTCTGGAACGTCAAACTATCAAAATAACAAAACTATATTTAGTCATCCCAGTTCCCTGAAGAATATTACCAGCTCACAAAGTGGAACACATGCGGCAAATGGAGAAGAGCAGTGCGGAGGTTATGCAAACCGTAAAAACAAAAAGTTCCATAGTCAGGACTATAAAATCTATCAGACTTCCCCAAAAACTAGAAATGTGTTACATACAGTAGAGAAAATACGTATCTGATACACTGGCGATTTTTCAAGTTTTCCCACCTACAAAGAATGGAAAGGTCTATAAATTTTATGGTAGGTACACTTCAACTGTGAGAGAGAAAATCCAGAAAAATCACATTGTATGATTTTTAAATAATTAATTAGCATTTTATAAGTACTGGATACATTAGAAAAACAGAACTTATCATTTGGTACAGAAACCTTTGTTTGCAATAACAGAGGTCAGACTTTTCCTGTAGTTCTTGACCAAGTTTGCACACACTGCTGCAGGGATTTTGGCCCACTCCTCCACACATCTTCTCCAGATGTTTCAGGTTTCGGGGCTGTCACTGGGCTACATTGAGTTTCAGCTCCCTCCAAAGATTTTCGATTGGCTAGGCCACTCCAGAAACTTGAAATGCTTCTTACGGAGCAACTCCTTAGTTGCCCTGGCTGTGTGTTTTGGGTCACTGTCATGCAGGAAGACCCAGCCACGACCCATCTTCAATGCTCTTACTGAGGGAAAGAGGTTGTTGGCCAAAATTTCACGATACATAGCCCCATCCATCCTCCCCTCAATACGGTGCATTCGTTCTGTCCTCTTTGCAGAAAAGCACCCCCAAAGAATGATGTTTCCACCCCCATGCTTCACCGTTGGGACGGTGTTCTTGGGGTTGTACTGATCCTTCTTCCTCCAAACACAGCGAGTGGCGTAAATACCAAAAAGTTCTATTTTGGTCTCATCTGAGCACATGACCTTCTCCCATGCCTCCTATGGATCATCCAGATGGTCACTGGCGAACTTCAAACACCTTGCGTGCCTTACAGGATTTTAATCCATGACGGTGTAGTGTGTTACTAATAGTAATTTTTGAGACTGTGGTCCCAGCTCTCTTCAGGTCATTGACCAGGTCCTCCCATGTAGTTCTGGTCTAATTCCTAACCTTTCTCAGTATCATCCTTACCCCACGAGACGAGATCTTGGATGGAGCCCCAGACCGAGTAAGATTGACAGTCAGCTTGTGTTTCTTCCATTTTCTAATAATTGCGCCAACAGTTGTTGCCTTCTCACCAAGTTGCTTGCCTATTGTCCTGTAGCCCATCCCAGCCTTGTGCAGGTCTACAATTTTGTCCCTGGTGTCTATAGACAGCGCTTTGGTCTTGGACATGGTGGAGTGGTTGGAGTGTGATTGATCGAGTGTGTAAACAGTTGTCTTTTATACAGGTAACGATAATGGGGGCAGGCCGGAGTTCCGGTGGCAGCACGGCAAATATCCAAAGAGGTGGCCGGAATAAAATGACGACATATTACAATACAAATTACAGACCTCTCCCTTCTTTGTAGGTGGGAAAACTTGCAAAATCGGCAGTGTATCAAATACTTATTTTCCCCCTGTATGACGTTTCTACACACTTTAGTTCCAAGTAAACAACATAAGGCTCAATTCACATCTGCACAATAGTGCACATTTACTAAGACCGTCTTTTTATGCCTGTCTAAGTTTTACCCCTTTGCGCTGCCGATAGATTAGTGGAATTTATGGCGAGGCGGGCACCTCGTCATAACGCATCTGTGGCAGTCCTTGCACCTGGCTGGCACAGTTTAGGGCCTCTTGCACGCGACCGTATGCCCTCCGAGACATACGGTCCGTGATCGGGCCATATGTCCCAGAGCGGCATTGATCGTGCGCACGGGAGTACACAGCATCATAGATTACAATGATGATCTTACAAGTGCACAGCATCATTGTAATCTATGATGCTGTGTACTCCTGTGCGCACAATCAATGCCGCTCTGGGACATACGGCCCACTCACGGACCGTATGTCTCGGAGGGCATACGGTCGTGTGCAAGAGGCCTAAGGCTAACATTTCTGCCCCTTTCCAGGTGTAAGTGTTAGTAAATTTTCCAGGGCTGGAGTCCCGGCCCCGATGCGCTCTTGCTCCCGTCACACCCAACTGGCGGACAGGGCGTAAAAAGGGGACTTGCAACTTTTTTAGGCCTGTGAACTTGGCCTAATAGAACACATTCATGCATATTCTTTGTCACACTCAGTAGTTCTCTACTAGACAAGTTTTCTGACAGGGGAAAAGCACAGCATGCATTCTTGCTGTCAAAATGGCGGAAAATTTGACAGAAACCCAATGAACCCCATTATAAGGCCAATTTCAAAACTGCGGAACAGATGCGGACCCATTCATACGATCGTGTGAATGAGCCCTTATTGTGAGCAAAAGCCAGGTGCAGGTCAAAAACACAGAATAGGTACCAATCTTTCCATTACACCTGAGCTCTGTATAGGCTTCACTACTGGTTTTTGGCTTACAATAACGGATGAAAATAACTGACCAAATAACTAAAGTGTGAACTGAGCCTTATTAGAATTTATCACATTGATTTAATTAATCTCAACTAATCGATTAGCAAAATTATATTGCCTGGTATCTGATTTTTGTCATTGTAATACTCCAGTACTCACTGATTTTCTAAGCGTCAGTGCAATATTTTTTTTATAAAATAGACATTTACAAGCCCAAAAGCAGACCACAGAGAATCAGTTACAAGATGCAATAAAACCCGCCAGGTTTTGCCTGTTACCATACAGCCATTAAAAATTAACACAGAATCAACTATTTGGTTCTAATTATTAAGTATGATGCTGCTGCGGCTTATATGGCCATGCTACCCTTAGAGAAGCTTTGTAAAATGCTTGGTGGCCAAGTCCCAACCACAGCACGGTGGCATTGTGTGCCTATACCCTTAGAGTACCTGCACATGGGTGGGGTTAAACACGCAGAAGATCTGCACAAATTTCAATACAGATTTCTGGGCATTTCAGCCTCAAAACCTGCATATGTTACTTGCAGTTTCTGGTGCGGATTGGGTGCAGTTTTGACGCAGATTTCAGCATTCCTGTAAAAATGGCGAAATCTGCACCGAAATTTTGAAAATAACTGACATCCTAGGGATTTCTAAATCCGCACAGCTGGTTAATTTGAGCACAGAACGAAAAAGCAAAGTGTACATGAGATTTGCCTAATTCCATACAAGAGCTAAACACAATTGCTCTAATGACATTTTGTTTACAAAAAGAAATAGATTGTAACCAGCAGATTATCCGTGCGGAAATACCCTAGATGGACTCTCGACCGTGCTAAAAAAATAGAGCCGTCTAGACCCGGATTAGATTTAATTTTTCCAAAGAGAGGACAAATAAGTAGGGATATTACTGACTCCACTCCAGTTTTTGTAACTACTGTGAGGCAGTGACAGGCCTCATATATGAGGGAAGATACAGTCCTTATCAAAAGTTTAAGATCACTTGAAAAATGGCAAAAAATCATATTTAGCATGGCTGGATCTTAACAAGGTTCCAAGTAGAGCTTCAACATGCAACAAGAAGAAATGGGAGTGAGACCAAAAAAAAATGGAGCATTCAATTTAATGAAAACAACGACTAAACTGAAACAGGCTGTTTTTCAGCTGATCAAAAGTTCACACCTCCAAAAAAAAAAACTAAACCTCCCCAAAACAGAAATCCAACTTCCCAACATGAACTCAGTAATGAGTAGCGCCGCCGTTATTGTAGATCACTTAAAAAATTTGTTTCGGCATGCTTGATGCAAGGGTTTCCATGAGGTGAGTGGGAACATTTCTCCAAATGGTAAAGACGGCAGCACGAAGGCCATCTACTGTCTGGAACTGTTGTCCATTTTTGTAAACTTCCCTTGCCATCCATCCCCAAAGGTTCTCAATTGGATTTAGATCAGGGGAACACGCAGGATGGGCCAAAAGAGTGATGTTATTCTCCTGGAAGAAGTCCCTTGTCCTGCGGGCATTGTGTACTGTAGCGTTGTCCTGTTGAAAAACCCGGTCGTTACCACACAGACGAGGGCCCTCAGTCATGAGGAATGCTCTCTGCAACATCTGGACATAGCCAGCGGCCGTTTGACGCCCCTGCACTTCCTGAAGCTCCATTGTTCCACTGAAGGAAAAAGCACCCCAGACCATTATGGCGCCCCCTCCACTGTGGCGCGTAGAAAACATCTCAGGTGGGATCTGCTTGTCATGCCAGTAACGTTGGAAAACATCAAGGTTAAATTTTTTCTCATCAGAGAATAAAACTTTCTTCCACCTTTGAATGTCCCATGTTTGGTGCTCTCTTGCAAAGTCCAAATGAGCAGTTCTGTGGCGTTCAAGAAGACAAGGTTTTTGAAGAGGTTTTTTTGTTTTTGAAGCCCTTCAGTCTCAGATGCCATCTGATGGTTATGGGGCTGCAGTCAGCACCAGTAAGGGCCTTAATTTGGGTCGAGGATCGTCCAGTGTCTTGACGGACAGACAACTCTGGCTCAGTGCTGGTGAAATTTTTTTGGGTCTTCCACTTTACTTTTTTGTTCCATAACCCTCAGGATCATTTAAGAAATTCAAAATGACTGTCTTACTGCCTCCCACCTCAGCAGCGATGGCGCGCTGTGAGAGACCCTGCTTATGCAGTTCAACAACCCGACCACGTTAAAAAAAGGGAGAGTTTCTTTGCCTTTGCCATCTCAACGTGTGACTACCTGACAGAAAATGACAATGAATCCACATCTTTGCACAGATTTGGCCTTTTAAAAGACATGTGGTCCTAAAATTTGGATCAGCTGAAAAACAGCCTGTTTCAGTTTAATCATTATTTTCAATTAATTGAATGCTCAAAAAATATTTTGTCTCACTCTCATTTCTTCTTGTTGCATGTTGAAGCTCTACTTGCAACCTTGTTAAGATCCAACAATGTAAAATATGATTTTTTCCCATTTTTCAAGTGGTCTTAAACTTTTGATCAGGACTGTATGTCTCCTAGAATGGTGCAGGAAACCTATTAGAGGAGATGTATGGTATGATTTGCTGTGTTTTCCCCACAATCACCTGGCCTGAGGTGAGGCCAGGTGCGATACTCACTTGGGGATAAAGCAATCCTCAGTGTGTGAGAGTAGGAGTTAGGCCCCAGGGAACAGACCTGCAGAGGGCCTGTGTAGTCCCAGCCAGGAGGGCTGGGGGGCCACAAGGCTGAGTTAGAGGGGAATTGAGAAGGAAGCCTAGGCTCTGTGTGGTTCCAGGCATGAGAGCTGGGCGGCCACAAGGCTGAGGAATCCTGAGTGTGGGGGGACCCAGCGACGCCTGAAGAAGAGAGGTGTCGCCAGGAGGACTGCTGGACCATAACCCCCCCAAGGTATTTCGCTGCTTCCACCAGGAGGACTGGTGGGTTGCACTAGTCAGGCCTCTTTCAGACAGGCGTTGCGGGAAAATGTGCGGGTGCGTTGCGGGAACACGCGCAATTTTTCCGCGCGAGTGCAAAACATTGTAATGCGTTTTGCACTCGCGTGAGAAAAATCACGCATGTTTGGTACCCAAACCCGAACTTCTTCACAGAAATTCGCTCTTGGGATTGGTGTTCTGTAGATTGTATTATTTTCCCTTATAACATGGTTATAAGGGAAAATAATAGAATTCTGAATACAGAATGCATAGTAAAATAGCGCTGGAGGGGTTAAAAAAAAATTATATATAATTTAACTCACCTTAGTCCCCTTGATCACGCAGCCCGGCATCTCCTTCTGTCTCCTATGCTGAACAGGACCTGTGGTGATGTCACTCCGGTCATCACATGATCTTTTACCATGGTGATGGATCATGTGATGACCGGAGTGACGTCACCACAGGTCCTGTTCAGCTAAGGAGACAGAAGGAGATGCCGGGCTGCGCGATCAAGTGGACTAAGGTGAGTTAAATAATTTATTTATTTATTTTTAACCCCTCCAGCGCTATTTTACTATGCATTCTGTATTCAGAATGCTATTATTTTCCCTTATAACCATGTTATAAGGGAAAATAATAATGATCGGGTCTCCATCCCGATCGTCTCCTAGCTACCGTGCGTGAAAAATCGCACCGCATCTGCACTTGCTTGCGATTTTCACGTAACCCCATTCACTTCTATGGGGCCTGCGTTGCGTGAAAAACGCAGAATATAGAGCATGCTGTGATTTTCACGCAACGCACAAGTGATGCGTGAAAATCACCGCTCATGTGAACAGCCCCATAGAAATGAATGGGTCGGTATTCAGTGCGGGGGCAATGCGTTCAACTCACACATCGCATCCACACGGAATACTCGCCCGTGTGAAAGGGGCCTCACAGTTAGGAGGCTGTTCGACCGAACCCGAATACCGCAGTGTGAACACTGACCTAGAGGTGAGTTAGAGAGACCTCTGTATAGTGAGCGCCTAGCCGGGCAAACGTTTATTGTTTTGTGTTGATGTAACACATTGTGAGGTGAAGCTGCGACTTCATGGTGCCAAGTGACACCAAACTTTGAAGTGTGATGTGCTGTGTGACAAATAAAGCACTGTTTAAAAATCCTCTGTTTTATGAGAAGTCTGTCATTGCCGACCCCTGAGAGAGAGCGATCCCTTACACTACTTAGTCTGCAATACCCGCAAATTTGTGAGATCATTAAGAAACATCTTGCTTTGTTAAATCTTGATTAACATTGGCCACGAACCGCTGAAGCGGGTGTGAAATGTGTAGTCCGACGTGGACCTACTCTTGCACATATAAATCAGTCCCAGTATGTTTACTGAAAAAAAGCTGCAGAGGACCCACTTGTTATGAAATTCGTTCGCACTTAGTTTGCCCGGCCTCTATGACTGCGCACTGTGATCCGCCGCAATTAACCTCTCAGGTCCAGAGGGGTTAATTGCTGCGGATCGCAGCGCGCAGTCATAGAGGCCGGGTATGGGATATGGCAAGCACCCGCAGCCTAAGTTTGCATTCAAGCATTAACTATATTCATTGGTGGCGCAGTGGCCACAGTCCCTTCCTTCTACTTCCCTCTTCTCAGTATAAATTGCAGTCCCCTACCCCGCAGTGCGCCCCCCTTCCCCCCAAGGTATTAAATCATTGGTGGCAGTGGCCCCAGGGTCCCCCCCCTCCTCACCCATAGTGTTATCCTGGGGCTCCGATCGGTTACCATGGCAGCCAGGATGCTACTGAAGCCCTGGTAATCTCCCTGCTGCTGTGTGCACAAAGCACAGGGAGAGTGTGAGGTCCTATTCACCCTAATAGAGCTCTATTAGGGTGAATAGGACAAGGGTTCTAGCCCCTAAGGGGGCTAATAGTTAGTAAACAAAAAAGAAAGTTTAACCCCCCAAATATAGAAAATAATATATCACGATATATTGTTATATCGCACATGCTTCAAATTATAGATTTTAGGCCATATCGTCCAGCCCTAGTTGCTTCTTTTATTCAACCCACAGCCAATGGACGCATTTTTTATATACAACAATATATTAATTGTAATACTAGTTATGTTGTCCATTTCATTACCTGTTCTATATGTCGTTTGCAATATATTGGATGCACAACTAATGATCTCAAAGTGAGAATCCGCAAACATTTATCAGACATACTAAAAGAAGGAACGTTTCTCCTGTTCGTTTACACTATGCGGTTGTTCATCAGGGAAACACAACAGGTTTCCTTGTTCGGGGCTTGGAATGAGTTACTCCACCCAGTAGAGGTGGAGATTATAAACGCAAGCTTCTGAACAGGGAATCCTTTTGGATTTTCCATATGGAAACTTGTTTACCAACAGGCTTGAATCGTAAACACAATATGATATTGCATTATTGATCCTCTCATTTTTTTTTAAGTTTTATTTTATAAGTATGTATGTTTTTACATGTATCCTCCCATGTTAGTCTGCCCTGGAGGCTGGTTTTAAAGTCAGTATAAAACTGAGTCTGCTTATATAGCACCTACCAGTAGCCATTTGGCTCAAGGAGAAGTATATAGTGGGCTCAGCATGCATGTTGGTACTTGCATCCCTGGATCTGATGAAAGCTGTAATGGCACCGGACGGGGTTAAAAGCAGAGTGTGCCTGGTGTGCATGCTGTACCTGCGCTCCCTGGACTTTGTGTGACTGTCATGGCCCATAACAGGTAGGAACTAGTGTTAGAGACCACTCATGGAGGCGACCTTGACGTGGTGAGTGGCTTATTACGCTTTGGCCAAAATGTACACCAATGCCCCATTCAACATCCAGCATAGAGGCAGGGCAGAGTGCTGGTTGCAGAGTGCGATTGCATATATGTTTTTGCGTTTGTATCTGTATTTCGCCATAGCGATGTGCACCTGCATACAGGGTTGTGCTGGCTGAATCCCCCACATTATGTTCTATATAAA